>NC_035445.2:164885796-165188039 GCF_002127325.2 Helianthus annuus | reverse complement strand
AGAATTTTACGAATGAAAAGGTAGAAGAATGTGATATGTGATGATTTACCATTCAGAGGTTACCTCTTAACCATTCAGACTTGAGGTTACCTCTTATTCATTCAGAGATTTTAAACCATTAAGAGGTAGCATCTGAATAGTCATTAAGAGGCTACCAAACAGCCCCTAACATTAGGATATTTATAGTTCATAGTGTAAAAATAAATGAAAGGATATGGTTCTCATGTTATAAATTATACTTAATAAAATAAAATGTTGGTAATCGTCAAAACAACAAACATCAGTTGTCACTTTGTGACATCTATTGATTAGTTATTAGAAGCAATTGTTCCCTCTGAGGGTTTCATAGGGGATTTCATTCATATATGGAGTTGTATCTTTTATAAAGAAATTAAGTGATAACGTTGTTGAGGGGGGACGTAAAGTATAATATTGAAATGGTTGTTAACTATCGTAATTTGAATCTTGATAATTTTTGTTTTGCTTTTGTTCTTATTAAACATGCTTAATCTAAGTCTTTAGAGGAAGTTGTTTGTGATGAAAATTAGATAAGAACAATGAACGAGGGAATGAAACTTAATAGAAATAATACTTGGGTCTTAACTAATGTTCCCAATGAACAAGAACTATTAGTTGTAAGTGCAATTTTGGAATAAATTATAAGTCATCAGGTGAAATAGATAAAATGAAACTAGATTAGTAATGAAGGCTATGATGACATGGGAGGTTTAGATTTTGATAAAGCGTTTTCTTTTGTTGTCAATATGGTGTGCGTAAAATGCTTAATCAGATTAATTATAAACAAGGGTTAATATATGTTTCAATTGAGTATGAGTAATGCTTTTTGTATGAATATTTGTCAAAAGACGTGTGTATTTCTTAAAAGAGACCCAAAGTGTGCAAATTGGTTATCTTTATAAGGTCTAAAATAGGTTCCTGAAAATGGAATGAAAAGTTACTTTGTTAGAAATTAGTTTTGTGCATTTATGTTAGTGACTATTTGATGTGGGCCCAAGTGTGGAGGAGCGGACCATTTTGTATTTGGAGGCCCAAGATCTTGTAACAAAAGGGGCTTCACTAAAATGGCTCTAACTTGGTCTACGGGGGTCCATTTTGGGCGTACGACCAGGCGAAACGAACGTGAGAACGAGCTCCATCTTACTGCAAACTGCCTACGGCGGTTTGGGTCATCGTCCGGGCTGAATTGCAACCCAAAGGGCACGAAATTTGAACTGAAAAATTGAGTAGTTTCAAAATTCAAGTCTGATTGTTCAAATGACTAGAGCAACACATAAATAGAGACAGAAATTCAAAATGGGCCTAAAATAGATAACGGGCCAAATACAATCCCACAAACAAAATGCCCAAAATACTTCAAAAAACATAAAAACTTAAATAAGTAATAGAAATAAGCGTTTTTTCGGCCCGGACGATGACCCAAACCGCCGTAGGCGGTTTGCACCAAGAAACAAGTGAAAATGTAGAGGATAAAAGCAAACGAATGTGGTCCTTCAAGTTCCGAGAACACTAAACCTCCTAACACCTTGAAGTACACTTGGAATGGATGGAGCTTGCAAGAAAATGGTGGTGGTGTGGTGATGAGGGGGCGGCCGAGAATGGAGGAGAAGAAAGGAGTGGTGTGGTGATGAGAATGATGAACCTCTAGTTTATCTTATATTCCAACTTCACTAATACCCTTTGGTCCATGTGTCTACAAGAGTACATACACAATCTAGCTCATATCACTTTGGAAGGATTTAGAAGATTAGAAAATTTTGGAGTGGGGCCCCTCCATGGGCTGGTTATAAAAGGGGGGGGGGGGGGTTAAATGAAAATTATTTGGTAAATGATAATTAGTGGGGTGTTAGATGTAAAAATCTAATGTTTAGTGTGTTACACGTATCATGTAGTGTGTTTAAGTGTTCGGGGACCAAGACTAGCTTAGAAAAATAAAAAAAAAAGTTTTTAACAATAATTTAGTGTTCCGGGTAATGTCCGATTGTTCGGTTAAATGCCGTTCCGTTAAAGTGCTAAGTTATTCCATATATTGTCTTTTAGGTAACTTTTTGTAACACTTTTAATTCCCAACACTCAGGAAAGCATACAAGACTATTTAGTAACTTTTCTACGCAAGACTAGTATGTTAACAAGCACATGTAAGTATGACACAGTAATCAGAAAGCAGTTAAGTAATTCAGCACAGTCATCAAGCACTTTAATTAACATAAATAAATCGTACGGATACATGAAATTATGAGGGTTGTCACATTCTCCCCCTGTTAAGAGAATTTCGTCCCGAAATTTAGCACGTGGTTACTGAGGAAGCTAGTTAAGTTGCGTTGGTTTCCTGGTTTTCCTGGGGTGTCACACCAGACGCATTCACTGACCTGAAAGAATGACTAGTTGAGTCATATATGCCAACTACTAATGCTCCGGTTAAGATAATTGTCTCAAAAGGACAACATATATTGGTTATGAGTCTATGGCATGCCTGAAGCATGGTAAACTAGTCGATTCCAAAAATAAAATCCTTGAGAAAGGGAGCAAGGAATGAAGATGGTCAAGTCGAGGTATGTAAAAGGGTCTCCTTAAGAGACATTAGACATCAAGGTTCAAGAAGGATCTCAGGTACCTGAAAGAGATCTCAATAATTTATATCATGTCTAGAAATATATGGAATCGCAATTTTAAAATCGACGTCGTTATACTTTTGTATATAATGTAGCGCTTGAAATGGTTAAATGACGATGATCATAATTTAAGATACGCCTATGAATTAATACATATAAATGATTGGCCAAAAGCGAAAGGACCAAAATAAGGCAGAGTTGAATTCTCTAATGGAAAGTTCGCGGACCAACAATCCATACAACTGAATTTGTAAAGTATGTTGGATACAAATGGGTCTTTTATGCGAATCATGTGAAAATGAAACTAAATGAGATAAGGAAAAATTGGTGGCACAAGGATTTTCGCAAAAACTAATGATTGATATTAAAGAAACACATTCTCTAGTGGTGGATGCAATGACTTTCCAATATCTTATTTGTCTGGTAATATAGAGAGAGAATAGACATGCATCTTATGAATGTTATGTATTTCTTGATACTAAAAGTATACATAAAGGTCCCCAAAGGATTTGAATGATTAAAATCATGTAAGTTAAGTTCTTGAGAACAATATGATCATTGTATATAGATTCATTTTGAATACGATTGAACTCTTGATGAGTTTCCTAAAGCAATTGAGTTCCCTAAAGGTGAATTGAAAAACGATGTAATTCTTGTGAACCAATAAACATACATAGAAAACTTGTACCAAGTGATTGTGATATGTCGATAAATAGTGTATACGCATGGTATAATATGTATTTTGGAGATAAAAGCAAGTGTCCATGCCATTTTTGCAAATGATATAGAAATCTATGTGTTACATGAGCAAGTTTATGTAGCAAAACCATTGAAGAGTGAACGCACATGCATATTTAGGTAAGATGGAAAAAATTCCCTCGTGGATTGATGATGCCAAAAGCATTGATATCAAAAACTCAAGAACGTACTATATGAAGCTGATGATGTCACTGAATCTCCCTAAGAGAAAAAATGAGCTCAATTAAAGCAAGAATTTGCAAATGAAATATGGTATTGCAAATTTATGGCTCGATATGTAAAACATACATTTATTAATATCCATCAATCATAATACATCTAGAAAATGGTGGACATTTTTATATGGACCAAGCTTATGGTGTAAGTACATTTAATGATATCCGATACATAAAAAAAATGAATTTTAACATCTTCTATCAAAGAAGCAAAGATCTTTGGTCCTGAAGTACCATAGTTCAATACAAATTGTATTAATATATCTTGCTAGTTATACATGAACATATATCATTAAATTCATTTGCAAGATATAACTTGTGTACAGTGATGAGATAGCGTAATGGGTAAAACATATATTTTCTATACCCTTAAGGTACGAAAGATAGGAGTTCATATTTTACTAACCCATCAACAAGTTTGGTTAGTTTTGTAAATGCGGAGATTATAGCAAAACACATCCATGGATCTTATAGTATCTGCTTACAAGAGGAGGCAATTAAACTTTCACATGAAGATCATACATCAATGTATCAAGAGATCAAGCGAGAAATTACTTACTACAAAAGTTTTCAGCAACTTTCATAGAAGATTGGCACCTGTTAATTAAATGATACCATATCATAATGAGGGGGAGTTTTACACAAGTTGCACTCTTTTTCTTTTCACAAAGTTTTATCCCATTGCGTTTTCTTAGTAAGGTTTTTAATGAGTCAACGTACATGATCCAGAATATCAGGGGGAGATAATACGGGCTGTACTCTTTTTCCCTTAGCTAAGGTTTTGTCCCACTGGGTTTTCCTGGCAATGTTTTTAACGAGGAAACATCTCCAAGCGTATCAAGTTGATAACAAAGGGGGAGTGTTATAATTATATTGTTACTAGGTTATCTACCCGTGTGATACACGGGTTGAACAATTTAATTTTGATAAGGAATCAGAAATAATAAAAGAACTACAAAATTAGTTGTGGTACGAAATAATTAGTCTAAAAATGCTTATACATGATCACCTTATTCCAAAATTAGGATGTAAATTTATGAATTAAAGGTCCTGATTTTTGTAACATTCAATGCATTATGTTAGACCGTATTAATCTTTAAACATGAATTAAAACATTAAAGGTGTAACCTATTGGTTCAAAAACTAAGTTGTTATATATCATAAGCAAAAACTAACTTTTTACATATCATAAACATAAACTAAAACAAATCACCATGAAAAGGGTTATAATTGGTAATAAACAACACAAATACATAATATGAACGTGGAGGTCATCAACCATTGTTTTCCACCCGATAGTGAATGTTGGATCACCATATACTCCAGGTTAAAAAGATGTGTATTACACATGTTTGAAAAAAAATATTAAATGATTACTATTTATTATGTATAGATCATGAGTTTGATATCGATATTATTTAAGCTCTATTTACTATTGAGACTTTTGTCATATGTGAAAGCATTACACTAATAAATCATGCACCTCCAAGTAGGTAACTTTGAAGCCTTTGTACTAAAAACGACCTATTTAAGTGGAGGTTTGTCTTGGAAACCAAATACGATTACAACCTTGCAGCATGAAGCATAAGCATCCATGATTACAACTGCTTGCTCACGTCCTATATATGGATATGTACATATTCAAGTCGTCAACATTAATGTATTAGATGTAAACATGAAAGAATAAGCAACTGCAGGGTGGAATATTTTAAACTTAACAAAAAGGGTGCGCCAGATTGGACAGGGCGACATGTCAGAAAGGTTCATGTCAGATCGAGTCGCTTTAAAATAAGCCAGAACAGGTTCGGATCATGATGGGTTCAGGTATACATCTATAAATAATAATATAAATATTATTATAGAAATGATTTATGTGATACACAGTAAATTTACGATACAGTAATGTTCTTTTTATTTAAGTAACAATAAATAAATTTCACTAATTATTAGATTGAATTAATTTAAAAAAAGTCAATTACCAAATTAAACCAACAACAATCAGGTACAAACCTGCAATGGTACAAAAAGATAAAAAAATAGTACTCACTTTTCTCTCCCATGGTATTAAACATATCAACTGATGGAAAAGGAAGTTATATTATCCGAAGGCACGTCACACGTTCTATAGCAAACTTCACTTGTGCTTCACGTAGGCAGGGATGAGCAAATGGTACCGGTACCCGTTCAGAACCGGTACCGAATTTCCCAAACTACTTGATTTTCGGTACCGACATTTTGTGTTTTCGGTACCGGTTCGGCACCGGTTTTTACCTTCAAATACCGGTCGGTACCGGTACCCATTTTTTGGGATTTTCCGGTACCGGTTGGTACCAAGCTCATCCTTGATTATCCCTTGAGGACACGTTTCTTTTCATCAATTAAGCACGCACCTTGCTACCTACGTTAAGATTGTAAAATCAGGATTGTTATAACGACAAAAACAAAACCAGTAGGAAGAACTTGTGGAAACAGATGATGAATAGATTGCTAAGTTAACATACCGTACAACCAGTATCCAAAGTTGTTTTAACAGAATGCTCTATATAAACAATAGAGTTCCACCACCTAGAAACTTAAAAACATTTCCAAATTAGGTGTTATGTATTTGATCAAGTCCAAGTCCAGTGTTATGCATCTGCATCATCTATTACCAAGTCTAGTTACGTGTTATGTATTTGATCATCTCTAATTTGTGTTGTACGATGTGAAGTGGTGGAAACAGAACATGCCTACGCATATAGCTGCACCATAGAAATACAATATAAAGATGAGTTTCTTTTTAAGAAAATATAATTTAGCTTTTTAAGAAGAAATAACTTACAGAATGACCCAAAGGACTATAGATTAGCAATGTCATTATATTCAACATACACAAACTAAAAAAATGTGTATATAACTATATATAGTTTCTGCATTTTTCTTATTCCAGCTAAAGTTCTAGCTTTTTGAAGCGAAGCTGCCAACGGTATGCTAACTTCAATTACTATGAAAATTTGCTCTACATGATGTTAGATATCAAGCACTCAAAAATGTATTCATCTAAGAAACGTTTAATAAAACACATAAGAGGATAAATTTGGGTTATCACAAATACATCATACATCATGTTGTTCTAATCTATCAAACATGGATAATTTCATTAAGAATTAAGAAAATGCAATAACTTTACCTCTGCCATTGCAGGACTCATTTCTTGCCACTCTTTTTGAGACAAGTACCTCCCAAAGCTCCCTCTTGAGCTTTAGCATTAAGCCCTTTGAAGGCCTGCCCAGTTTACAATTCACCAACCTAAATCTAGCCACCATAAATGTATTGAACATGAAAAAAAGGACAAAAATCTAAAATCATACCTTACCCTTTTCCATCTTCTTTTGAATTTTGGTCTTGTCTATCTACACAAACAATCACAAGATAAACAAATATGGCTAACAATGATCAAAAAAATTGATGGACAGGAAGATAATAGTAAGATAAACATCAAAAGATGAAAAACATCTCACCAAAATAAAACCCTAATTTGAACAATATGACATCTTTGTAACAAAACAAAAAACAATAGTGTTAACAAATCTGACTAAAAAATCCTAATCGGAATAAATTTGACTAAAAAAGCCTAATCGAAACAAATCTGAACCAAATCAAACCCTGACGTGAACATAACGATGAAACCCTAATCCTAACATCAATTCGGTGTAACAAAATTGAAACGAAGAAACTTAACAGTAAGATAAGCTCACCTTGAAGAGGAAGAATCGAAAACCAGATGGAATAAAGGCATATGAATTAGGGAGAACTGGATCGTTAGGATAGTTACAGTGTTTTTTTGATGGGTTTGAATATGGATTTGCAAATAGGAGAGTTTTGTGTCATATAGGAAGTTTAATGAATTTGATAGGCGGGTATACGAGCGGAAAACCCATCAAAAAGATTGCTTGAGAATGAGACACGTGTCCCACCAACACTTTCATTTATTATAGAGAAAAATGCCCGGATAGTCCCTGTGATTTCGCATTTTTTCATCTATAGTCCCCAACTTTCTAAAACTACCTGAATAGTCCCCAACTTTTCATTTTTTGTTCCCGGATAGTCCATGTGTCTAACTTCAGTTTGTTTTCTCTGTTAAGTGGGTGTGAAATGACCAATTTACCCTTTCCTTTAAAAGGCCAAACCACAGGGACTATCCGGGCATCTTCTTCATTTTTAGAGAAAAACCCCACCATCACACTTCATCTTCATTTGCTGGTCTGAGTTAGGTTATTGTTAGGTTGTTCAGATTTGCCTACGATCCAGATCTGTTTCGGTTAGGTTAGATTGTTAATCGATGCGTAAAATTGTAGTTGTGGATTAGAATATGAGGTAGGTTGATATAAGTCACTGAGGTTTTAGCTTAATATTTTGGTTTTTGCTCTGTGAGAAGGATTTATGTTGATTGCAATCGTTAATGGTGGTATTGTTACTAGTTGTTCTCATGTTAGGATTATTTGTGAATAGATCTGTTTGTTTTTATATCATAGATCAGCTCAGTAGAGTGGTAAATATCGGTCAACGATGACAATCATTTGTCAAATTTAGTAAAAAAACTATCATCAGCAGATTCATATTTGATAATGCATGTGTAAACTTTAGTGTTTCAGTTGAACTTTTGCTGTGCTAATCTATCTATATAATTCAATATTTTTCAATAGATGGATGGGAGAACAGGTGGGTTAAATCTGACTGGAAGAAAGATGAGAACATGGCAGGTCGTTGGCGGTGACGGTGGAGGAGGGTGATGGTGGGTGGAGGTTGAAGATGAAGTGTGGTGGTGGGGTTTTTCTCTAAAAATGAAGAAGATGCCCGGATAGTCCCTGTGGTTTGGCCTTTTAAAGGAAAGGGTAAATTGGTCATTTTACACCACTTAACAGAGAAAACAAACTGAAGTTAGACCCAGGGACTATCCGGGAACAAAAAATGAAAATTTGGAGACTATTCAGGTAGTTTTAGAAAGTTGGGGACTATAGGTGAAAAATGCAAAACCACAGGGACTATCCGGGCATTTTTCTCTTTATTATAATAGTAAGATAAGATTATAATTATCAACACCAAAAATAAATTAGCTTCTTCTCCAAATTTTGTACTAATATATATACCCCTATTGTGTCTCAATGTAAAACATCTCATTCAATGAAATCTAGCTTTTATCTCTATTGTTTTCCCTTATTGTGTTTTTAGGCTAGTTTTACAACAAGTGTATTTTTATTAATTAGTATAGGAAAACAAAGATAACATAATTAAGGCTATTGGGTATACTTTAACGCCCTTTAACTACGTGTAGGCACCACATCACCTACTTGATCCTCTTTCACCTTCATAACACACCAAGGAAATGGTTTAACCCCATTAACTCCCCTTAAATTTAATTAAAGGAAAATTGGTATTTAATAAACCAACCTTTAAGCAGTTGGTAAATAATAATCCAACCTACAGAATTGGTATATAATAATCCTACCTATCAACATGTTGGTACTCAATGAACCCCCGTTAATTTTTTTAACTGAAGTTAGTTTTTAAGTTTTATTTACTACACAAACAATCCCTGTAGTTGTAATTTACTAGTTTTAACTCTTTTATGAAACAAAAAAAAAAACACTCGAAAATCCCCCCCTTTCCTCGATTTGAGGTTTATAAAATAGTTAAAACTAGTAAATTACAACTACTGGTACTGTTTGTGTAGTAAATAAAACTTAAAAACTAACTTCAGTTAAAAAAAATTAACGGAAGTTCATTGAGTACCAACATGTTGATAGGTAGGATTATTATATACCAATTCTGTAGGTTGGATTATTATTTACCAACTGGTTAAATGTTGGTTTATTAAATACCAATTTTCCTTAATTAAAATACATATATCTAGCATGTTGTTGTGTGTGTACAAATTTTTCAATGCTTGATTCTCTCCCTCTCTCTCCTGGTTAACATCTTAACATGTGAAGTTTTTAATGCCTCTTAACACCCTTCAGGAGCGGTTTAACAACTGTTAACGGATGCCAACTAGGATTAACACCAACGGATGTTAGAGTATACCAGGTGGCCTAATATCGATATTGAGATGGAAATTAAATACGGTCAACATTATAAATGAGGTAATAGTTTTTAACGGGATTTTTGGAAAGAATTTTATGGTATTATTCTTACTAACATTTATAAATTTATAATTTCTCATTTCTTTCTAAACTAGTTAAATTTATGGGGGAGAAAAATGCCCGGATAGTCCCTGTGGTTTCGCCTTTTTTCACCTATAGTCCCCAACTTTCTAAAACTACCTGAATAGTTCTCAAGTTTTCATTTTTTGTTCACGGATAGTCCCTGGGTCTAACTTCAGTTATTTTTCTTTGTTAAAATGATGTGAAATGACAAAAATACCCTTTCCTTAAAAGGCCAAACCATAGGGACTATCCGGGCATCTTCTTCATTTTTATTTATAAAACCCCTCCACCACACTTCATATTCAACCTCCACCCACCATCACCCTCCTCCACCCTCCACCATCACCGCCACAGTCACGCCGCCTTACTCCCCTGCTTCTCCGGTCGGTACAATCGGGTGACAGGTAAACGAGAGTAATCGTTAACTAATTGTGATTTACTTGTGATTTACAGAATTGATGGCGAAACTCGGTGAATTGTGCGGGAAGATAGTGAGTTTGAGGTGTCAGTTGCCTACAGAAGATCTAGATGCTCTTGTTACCATAACATGTGATGAGGATTTGACGAATCTCATTCAGGAATATGATCGAACAGCTTCGCTGCAATCGATTAAAATCCGAGCATTTCTATCAAATCCGAAGAAATGCTCACCGGCTCATTCAACCGCTTCTGGGTCTAGTACTTGTGGATCTAGTTCCTCCACTGGTACACCCGAAGCATCACCGAAATCACCACCTCTGTCAGTCAGTAATCGGTGTGTGTATACGTCGTCAAAATCGCCTTTAAATCTTCCGTTGTGCTACAACAAATCAGCTGGAAAGGTTCCGTGCTACGCTTATCGAAATTCCAATAGGTTTTGCCTTGTTCCTAATGGGAGCAATTGGCAATAACAGTTGGAAAAACAACTCAACTTTGGTGCTGTGAATACATAAAGAAAAAACCAATTACACATTTAATAGAGGCGTAATTCAAACGGTAATATATGGAGAAAAAATGCAAAAGAAATTAATATTTGCGTGATGTATGAGTGGACTGTATATAATTTAAATATTCGGATTCGTGTTTAGTTTCTATGATACTTTTGAGTGGTGGCAATGATTCAATGAATGAAATGCTTCAACAAATTTGAACTTATTTCAGTTATTTTCTTCTTTAATTCCCGTTGCTTGTCGTCTGAGATTGGAGATGCTTATCGTTGAGATTACTGTGGTTTCGTCTTCCGATTGTACCGACCGGAGAAGCAGGGGAGTAAGGCAGCGTGACTGTGGCGGTGATGGTGGAGGGTGGAGGAGGGTGATGGTGGGTGGAGGATGAAGATGAAGTGTGGTGGTGGGGTTTTATAAATAAAAATGAAGAAGATATCCGGATAATCCCTGTGGTTTGGCCTTTTAAGGAAAGGGTATTTTTGTCATTTCACATCATTTTAACAGAGAAAAGTAACTGAAGTTAGACCCAGGGACTATCCGGGAACAAAAAATGAAAACTTAGGGACTATTCAGATAGTTTTAGAAAGTTGGAGACTATAGGTGAAAAAAGGCGAAACCACAGGAACTATCCGAGCATTTTTCTCTTTATGGGGGTTGAAACTCCATATACACATGAGAGACTCCACTTTGTAAGGAAATGAAAATACTGATCTCTTTTTATCCATTGGTCATACATTTAAACTACTACATTTATAAGATGATGACATCATCATTTAATAGTTTCTCCTCTCAATTGGCTAAAAAGGGCGGCAGATTTTGTTTTTTTTTTCAAGCAGCTGTCTGACACTTCCCTATTGGTCCAATAAAATTACGATTTTGTCCTTCTTTAAATTTACACTTTTGCCATCAGTTCAAATTTATGTTTTCGCCCCCGCTTAAAAATAAATTTACGCTTTTATTCCCGGCTAAATATTTCGATTTTGCCCCCGGTTAAAATTTACGATTTTGACCGGTTTCAATTTACAGTTTTGCCATTAGTTTTTTCCCCTTAAAAATACGATTTTGCCATCAGGTCAAAGTTATGTTTTTGGCCACGCTAAAAAATTAATTTACGCTTTTTCTCCCGGCTAAAAATTCTAATTTTGCCCTCGGCTCAAAATTACCATTTTGCCCCGTATAAATTTATACTTTCGCCGTTAGTTTTTTTTCTCACAACCAGGTTACGATTTTGCCCTCAACTTAAATTAACATTTTGCCTTCCTGGTGACATTACAAGTTTGCCCCAGTGCAAAATCACAGTCGTGCCGACAACTTCCTGGCACTCGCCCGTTGGTCCATTTAGTTTACAATTTATCCCTGAATTAAAATTATGATTTCGCCCTCAGTTAAAAATTACGTTTTCCCCATCAATTTAGTTTTTTTTTTTTTTTTACCAAAACTATAAAGGTTTTTTGTTTTAATTGGTTTACTCGATTTTATTTTTTTTCGTGTCAAGGAGTTGCCTAACACTGACTCATTAGTTCTGAAAAAATACACTTTTGCCCTGACCTCAAAATTACGGTCTTCTCATTGTTTTCTTTTTTTCCCCTAGCAAAATTATAATGGTCTTTTTTTAATTGGTTGAAAATTATTCGGCTATCGTCCCGCAACACGGACGGGGCATCTACTAGTTGGTCATACAAAACAAATGTGTTGTGAGTTTTAAAACTGGAGCAAAAACATCTTTTACAAGTCGTTACTAATTAGGGTTATTCTAATAAGCAGAGATTAAATACAGTAGTTGATTAGTGTCAGTTTAAGACGCACAAATGATTGTATATCATATTTCAATCACATCATGGGTTATTAAAGCACACTTGAACACGTCACAACTATTCAATGTGCTTGAACTATAAAGATCATGCAAGTAAGAATACACGCTGATGGTAATTAGGAGGACAGCTTAATGCCCAGTGGGCTAACTAGTAATTAGGAGGACAGCTGCAAAAGAAGTCACAACTACACGCGCATAGCTCGTTACAACATGCTGGCACGCCACGTTTGCAATACATCTGGCAATCATCAGGCAACTTACAAGGATCACCAACGCTTTGAAGTTTTTTCATGGAAGTCACACCATCATTCTTATAAATTTCTTGCTGGCTCATTCCCAATCCTTTGTCATCCAAACCACATGAGACTTGCCAACCTACAAATCGTAATTCTTTAGTGTAAACTCAAAACACAACGTTACAACAATTAGGGACGAATGTAACCAAGCTTACCGGGTAAGGACAGATATAAGGCGATCACGAAAACCATCGTCAATGAAGTTTTCACCATTTTTAAAAGATAGCAACAGAAACTGTAAAATGTAAGATGTCTTCTACACCAATATTAGTTGTCTTGTCTCCATATATATAGAGTTTCCGATTATTGTCTTACCAAAAGCCCTTCAAATTCTCCTATTAATGCTCATTAATTTTATATGAAGTGTAAATGCTCATTAATTTTATATAAGTGCTATAAAAGGATATTTCGAAAGTCCTTCAAATTCTCCTATTAATGCTCACGTTGGATGGTGGTTACAAGAAGAACCCACATCTTCCCTTTCCCGTAACGAGCCTAACAGTGGTTTTAGTTTACAGATCAAAATATTCTCAAGAACCCACAGTGATCGGAAGAATCTCCAACTTATCGAACCTAGTCTAACACCGCCCGTTTAACCTAGTGTTTCTTTACGACACAACATAGTATCAAAGGTGTGTACGAACGTTATCAAAAAGTACGCGAAAGACAACAAATTGTAATTCAAGCGCAAAAAACATGCAAGTGTAAAAACACAATATGTTGGTGTGTACCCATTTTTTTCCCTTGAAAATATACTAGCTCACTTCAATGTTGGATGATGATCACAGCCGATTCATACCACATGATCCTCTCGAATTACGGAAAATCAAATAGAGATAAACACCAATAAACTTAACTACTTGTTTTAATTCAAACTCATGAGGCTCTCATAAGACCATAAACAAAATCCAAACCCAATTATCAAACCTTGTCTATGTGTTTTGATATATATGTGTGTGTGGGAGTGTTAGTGCATTTTAGGTGTCAATCAACTCAGAGAACTTAGTTAGATAATGTTTTGGTCTTGTTTGTGTTCTGTGGTTCTTTAGATATTATGGTTTGATTATTTGAGACAAACACGGGTTTGTCTTGTAATGTGAATGAGTTTAACGAGATTTTCAAGAAATTGTTTGTGGTAGTGAACAGATAAGTTGCTAAGTTGCTGAAAAATGCACGAGGTGCGAAATTCGAGATATTCACTAGAGTAAAGAACTCATGAAGATTATGAAATACTTCAACACCTCACAACAACTGACAATGTACAAACGTGAACATGTTTCTCAATTAACAAAAGATACTGAGTTAGGATCCTCCTCTTACAGTCTTACGTCTTTTGAAGCAAACAAGTTTGGAAGATTGAAAAATAATTAATTTTTGGAAGCATCAGCCTATGGGGAGTCTGTTGATACATCTAGAGGCTAACGTTCCAAAATGATGAAGTAATCACAAATAAAGACCAAAGATAAAAGATCTCTAGCTTTTGTCAAATGGGAGATTGTTAATGCATTTTAGGTGCCAATCGCCTAAGATATCTTAATTAGATAATGTTTTGGTCTTGTTTGTATTTCGTGGTTTATATATTGGAGTTTGGTTATTTGAGACACATGAATGAGTCATTTGTTTGACTTTTCAAAAGTCAAACTAATGAGAAAATTCAAGGGATTGTGCCATTCTCTTGAAAAGTCAAGGGATTATGCCATTCTTTTGAATTTTCAATAGAATGTGCCATCCAATAGAGAGTTTCTCGTTCATTTGTCACAACTTTGCCAGACAAAACTCAAATCTCGTTATCATCAAATTGTAACCAAACTCTTGCGAAATCTAACAGAAATAAGTTCTTTCTAAGAATTTTATACAATGACAAATGATGAAGTGTTAACAACACTGCAAGTTTCCAAGTCACTCATGACTGGCATCTGGAGGTTATCTAACTATCTTCACTCTCAGTAAAAAGTTTGCCTTTCTTTTAAAGTTTAATTTCAAAATTGCCATTTATTTACATTCATTTGCCATTATTGTTGTATCCAATAGAGAGTTTCTCGTTCATTTGTCACAACTTTGCCAGATAAAACTCAAATCTCGTTATCATCAAATTGTAACCAAACTCTTGTGAAATCTAACAGAAATAAGTTCTTTCTAAGAATTGATTATAGTTTCCGCATATAATCAATTGTTATTGGTTGAACATCTTATACATTATAAACAAGATCGGATCCTAGAATTTCAAAAAGATAGTTTTTTCTAAGAATGTTAACAAATTTTAACAACCATGTTCACAAAAAAAACTAAGTTTAAATTGAGGGAGTACACTACATATTTTGTGAACATATATTGGGTTTTATATTTGACAAAGTATGGCAAATATTCCAATCCAGCTAATAGTTTTACCAAATCACTAGATGTGATATGGAACTTTAATAACATTTTAAAACACCTTACTAAGGTATCTCTGTAAGAATAAATAAATAATATATTTATTCATATATGGTCATTATAATCATTTACATTATATGGATCAAAATATATAACAATCCATTAAATAATTAGTTGGTAATTGTTGATGGGCCTTATTACTATTATTAACTAATTAGGGTTTCCTCCTGTGTGCATATATAAGGAGACTTATGTTGAGGTTCTAGGGTTAGACATATAACCTAATTACTCATAACATCAAATCGACCTCATCTCCATAACCGAACTCCCTTATTCGGTTTCTTCATCACCATCATTAGATTGCACCCTAAGGAGGAACCAGACCAAACTGACAACTATGTTAAACACTGTTACTACATCTCCATCTGGATTCTCTGTTGGCTTGTGCTGATGCAATCAGGTATGTTTTCATGTTTTCCTTCATGTATAAACAGAACTGATCCAACAATCTCAATACACCTAACATGGATTTATGACTCATTTCAACATAGTATATGAAAGTTTCGTTCCCATTAGCCAATTGTTGATTCACATTACGTATGGGATTTGAAATTCGTAACACGTGTTAATTTGAGTTATCGTTGATTTTACACATTTATTCAAAGATAAGATACATGTTGGCATGAAGGTACTCATGAAATGTACAAAAGGTTGTGTATGATCTATGGATCATCATGGTTGCAAAAGTCGCTAGGCGCTCCCTAGTCGGATTTGAGAGTACTCGGCCTAGGCGGAAATTACTCGTGGAGTTATCGACCTAGACAATCAGTACTCGGGCCTCGGCAGCCTACCTTGTAACGAGTACACAGGGAGTTCTTGAAGCCTAGATGAGACTTTTACAACCATGTGTATAATATACATGGACTATGATCATGTCTACACGACATATTTCCACGTATATGTTAGTCTCGTAACAGTTGTATGCTTCTTAAATGTCACCACCAAAACATTTGTATTAGATTACAACACACTATAACCTAATATGAACTTTCCAAACATACGAGTTATATTTCTAGTAACCTTAACAATTATAATTTGAAATCACATGATTCAAGCTTTATCTCAACTTTAACTAGGAACTTAATTTTTTTATCACATATACTTATGAAGGGTAAGGTTCATTGGGGAACACTAAAAAAGTGGGGAACAGCGGGGAACCAGCTCAAACAAACTCCGATTGGACTCATTCTAGCGGCGTTGGAACCGGATCGTCGAACCTTAACTAAGATCTCTTAACCCAAAACCCTAAATCCTAACTCCTAAACTCTAAACCCTAAAGCTAAAACCTAAGCTAAACCGTAAAATCTAAACTATAAACCCTAAAAACTAAACCCTAAAGGCTAAACCTAAAGCTAAACCTTATAGCTAAACCCTAAAGCTAAACCCTAAACCCTAAAGCTAAACACTAAACCCTAAAGCTAAACCCTAAAGCTAAACACTAAACCCTAAAGCTAAACCCTAAAAGCCAAACCCTAATATATTTAGGGGTTATGATTTAGGGTTAAGAGATCCTAGTTAGGGTTCGACGAGACGGTTTCAACGCCGCTGGAATGAGTCCAATCGGAGTTCGTTTGAGTCGGTTCCCCACTGTTCCCCACTTTTTTAGTGTTCCCCAATGAATCTCACACTACTTATGAATATAAATATAAAACTAATGCCTCCAATCTTGAGTTTGCTTCATACAATTTTTTTTTTTTTTGGTTATCTAACCATAATATACATCAATTTGGTCTTTAAGCTACATGCTTTTTCAATAACCCTTGCAAATGGGCCAGATAGTCTTGGAATTACTCCATTCCATTTTTTGTTTATTGTTTTCATTCCTTATGACTTCAAGCATTTTGATCTCTCATTACATGGAAATCTTTGTCATATGAATCTTGATTCAAGTTCGCCATCCTAATTACTCTCACTTTAAAACATGTATTTGCACCAAACAACATTCAGACTAGATAAGGTCTCATGCGTGATGCGCTTATTTTCAAATTTGAAATGAAGGAACAAATAGCAATATTGTTTCTTAATAACTCATACTCAATGAGTTTGTAGTTTTGACCCATCCTTAAAAGGGACAAATTTATATATTCTAATCAAAAGTTGGTACATAATTGTATATACCTAAATAAAAGTATAATATCAAATATATATTTTCAAACTTTTTAACATATATATTATTTCCTTAACACTAACATTAGGATATTTATAGTTCATAGTGTAAAAATAAATGAAAGGATATGGTTCTCATGTTATAAATTATACTTAATAAAATAAAATGTTGGTAATCGTCAAAACAACAAACATCAGTTGTCACTTTGTGACATCTATTGATTAGTTATTAGAAGCAATTGTTCCCTCTGAGGGTTTCATAGGGGATTTCATTCATATATGGAGTTGTATCTTTTATAAAGAAATTAAGTGATAACGTTGTTGAGGGGGGACGTAAAGTATAATATTGAAATGGTTGTTAACTATCGTAATTTGAATCTTGATAATTTTTGTTTTGCTTTTGTTCTTATTAAACATGCTTAATCTAAGTCTTTAGAGGAAGTTGTTTGTGATGAAAATTAGATAAGAACAATGAACGAGGGAATGAAACTTAATAGAAATAATACTTGGGTCTTAACTAATGTTCCCAATGAACAAGAACTATTAGTTGTAAGTGCAATTTTGGAATAAATTATAAGTCATCAGGTGAAATAGATAAAATGAAACTAGATTAGTAATGAAGGCTATGATGACATGGGAGGTTTAGATTTTGATAAAGCGTTTTCTTTTGTTGTCAATATGGTGTGCGTAAAATGCTTAATCAGATTAATTATAAACAAGGGTTAATATATGTTTCAACTAGTTTAAGATCCCGCGAGTTTCGCGGGTGGCTTAACACAAACATATAGTATCTACCGGCATTGAGATGAACTTTGTAATGAAAAAACATTTAAATATAAACGTATAAAAATGATGCTAAAATAAAAAATTATGGATAAATGAGTAGCCTAAGCCCACTATCAAAAGGCCGCCCGAAGGCCCACTACGACAAAAATATACCTTCGTGTTATCGCTTCAAGTTCAACCCATGCTAATTATATATAGTTAAGTACCCGTATGCTACACATGTTACACAATGCTAATTATATAATTTAGAAGTCCGTACATGATATTTTGAAATGAAAGAATCTCTGATATCCCAGCAAAACATGAACTGAGTAACAACAAACTTTATAATTCATAATTCCCTATATGAATTACATTACATGTTACATATAATAAAAAAAATGAAGTTACATTAATATTACATAAAATAAGTAAACTTTAAGTTAAGTCACATTACATTATATTACATAAGCATGAACTCTCTATTTACCAAGTTCTAAACTGGTTACCTGATTAGATAGCATAATAACCTTCCAAGTGGGTCTGCAACTTTTGTTTATCAAGATTCACAATTGTTTCTTGATCTAAACTTTCAAAATACTTGTTCAGATATTCTTGTTCATTTGATCGAGCCATATATACTGCACTTTAGTCTCTTTTAACAACATCATCAGAGATTCAGAGTCATTAAATATATATGAAACTTAACGAACATAACCCTTGAACTCTTGTTTAAAACCTTGAAAACAATACCTTGACTGACGTGCTTGAGCCCTTTAGATGAACATAACCCAATTCTATTTGCCACCCTTTAGATGAAAATAAGCCCCCGATGCAAGCCATCACTACCTTTTAGTACCATCTGCACAAAATCCAATACGAACCCCAAGGTTTTTATGTCTTTGCTACAGATCGAGGGCATAAAATATGAACACTCTTTTTTAAATAAAAGAATAATTAAAGTACTGAACATATGCAACACTTTGTATCCTAACTATGGGAAATGTTATATAATAATCTTTGCACCAATGGCCATATGATCAAATTTCTAATTTGTTAGTTTACAACCATACCAAAACATGACCTACCTACAACTGAAAAGTAAAGCCTTGATAATTATTTTCTTCACACCCTCAGGCTATTAAGCCTCATTCTTTTGTAGGCTCAAACATACCTATTGGGGTTTACCCTTTTTCAACCTAAAAATATGACCATTATTATAACAATCGAAGGGTAGAACGGTTCTAAGTTAGTCGACTAAAGAGCTAAAGCACACCGTCTCCATTGTACCCCTTTTCTAGTATCATCTTTGTACCATAATCTAAAGTCTATATAAAATGATTAAGGAGGTTATAACTTATAGGTAAAAAAAAATACATCCAACAAAACCAAATTTATTCATAAGCAAAATGGGCCGAAATTCCACCTCTACACACACTATTCCTCTTGAATTCAGCAACAAATGTATTGTATTCTTGACTCAAACTTATAATGCTATAATAGAGACGTTAATGATACTTTAGAATGCTAACTTACACACATACATGTAAGGAATGTAGATCAAATAAGACCAATCACTTGCCTGCCCATAGAAAACCAGACCACAAAAAATTTGGGACTGAGTTCTAGTTGATCAGCAACTTCTTCAGATCTAAAGCAAAACTCTTTAACGTCCGTTTAGGATCCGGGTCACTCTCTCCATAACCAGGTGGATCAAATGAAACAATATACATCCCAAAATCTCCAATTAGAGCCTACAAATTATGAAAGAAAAAACCGTACGGGAGACACAGTCGTGGATAGGACAGCATAATGCTTGACAGATTCAAAGCCATGGGCATAATTATTATATTGTTTTTGTAGTTACAATTAAGACTTAAATATTTATGAAAATAAAAAAAAAACATGGTTGAAAGTCAGACTGGCCCATTTCAACCTATACTCATGATGACCTGGTTCAAAACAAATCTCAGTAAGTCCAATAATCAAATCAATATAAAGCACTACCGAAACTTAATTTCACTATTGTGTTGGCAGCATCGCTATCGCTATCACATAGTGAAATTCAAATAATTGGATTTAAACTTTTCCATTATCTCATCAACAATTCAGATGCCCACCAAAATTTTCGAACGATTCGTATAACATCAAAAGAGTTATATCTGCAAATACGATTCTTTCAATCATCCTTTAAATAAGTACATTTGAATAAGCCACACAATTAAACCTATGTAAAGCTTTTACTAATCCAAAATTCTAACCAGCAATTGAAATTATCTTTGGAGATCTAAGACACACATACAACAGAAGCTAACTTTTGCCCGTGTAACCCATTTCAGTATTTAGCTCATTTTAGAGTTTACCAGAGTGTGACCCATTACTATTAGAGCATACCTGGATCGTCCCATTTGACCCGTTACAGTTTTAGCTATTTTTTAAAAAAATTTACCAATTTGACCCGTTGTGCATAACATAACCCAAATTGACTCATTCTTACGTAAACGGGTTGATATAAATATATTCTAACCCCTTAAAACTGAAAACGACCTACATTGATCTAATCTGATTCACTTATCTATAAACACTATAAAGAAAATTATTATGTTTATCAAATAATAAGATAAAACACATGATCTTAGTCATCTTACGTAGTTTCTTGTCTATGAATGTTGCATCATTTTACTTTTCTAATAAAAGTATTAAGTATAAAAAATGCTATAAACCTATTATTATCATATCTTGCTGTACACCATAAATCTTTTGTTTAAATGTAATATTACCATTTTGCCCCTTGTTTTCATAGATAAACATTTTAGATATTTTTATAATATTTAGAAAAAAAGCTATATTAAATTACATGTAAAATCAAACTTGCTACATGAATTTGAATTCATATTTTGACTATTTTGAAAAGAAGAATACCTGACAAACAAAACAGAATCACCAACTTTAAGCCTATTGGTGCGCCCGGGCGTCTAGGCGCGCACTTTTTGCGCTTTTGACAACATAGGCGCAAAGTAAAAAATCAAGAACTTAACTTGGCTGGTCTTCTTGTGTTTTTGTAACAGCCCATAAATTCCGTTGGCTGATCCATTTCATAATATATTTGTAGAAGAACCTGCAAGCATCCCATCTACTCTAAATGGGAAGTATCTATTGCATAAACAAAAAAATATATATAAAAACATGATTTTATTGATATTTAAATATCCACGAGCTATGATGACATAAATTATGGCCCATGTGTTCGCATTGGTATAATCGATTGCACAATAGAATATGTCTAGAAGGTTTTCCTTTTTTTAGAAAAAAAAATGGATAGACGATTAAAAATTAAGAAGCTACTTAGCCAAAACACTTTATCAAGAGATCCGAGAAACTATATAACATCTGAAATAAAGTATCCCCATCAAAACAATTAAATTAACAGCAAACTTAGCTTATTCAAAGCCATTAGTTTATTAATCTGTATCAAAGATCAAAGTCAAGTATCACATGATATTTATCAAATTAACTCATCAATCTACCACCAAAGATTAGAATCAAAATGAGTGAAAATTAGAATCATAATCAGCGAAAAAAAGAAGAGCGCTTGGTTGCTTACCCCAGAATACTCATTGTTGTCAACCACCAAAGGTTCGAATGGTAGTGAGTCACAAGAGTTAGGCTCGCGCCGTTAACCCTAGCCTACAATACCCATCATTGCCGCCACCAACAACCGCCCCTACAAACCTTTATTGAAACTATAAACACTACCATCCCTCATATCGCTGCCATCGCCCCGTCACCTAGAAACCCTAATTCTTGAAAGAAAAAAGTAATCTGGTCGCAGAGCTTTAAAGGGCAATCAAAAACGAATTAGAAACACAAACTTACCTCGAATCGTGGATAATCAGATCTCTAAATCGTCGATTTGAATATTGCAGAGGAAAACGGCTCAAGCATTTAGGGTTTGAAGAGAGAAATTGGAAAGTAATTTGTCGTCATCATCCTCGTCACATTGCCATCCTCAAAATCAGATGAGCACGTGATTTACTATCCTCTGTTGAAAAGTATTCATCATCGATACGAGATGAATAGCTGATGTCCATACGGTTGAGATTTAGGGTTTTGTGTGAGATTGATTGAGAGAAAATATAGAAAGCTTAAAATGTATATTGCCGCCCAAATCAACATTGAGAGGAGTATTAACTTGCCAAGTGGCAATTAGTGGATTAAAATTATGCCAAGTGGCATCAAAATATATTGTTTTAATATATATAATAGATTGAGTATGAGTAATGCTTTTTGTATGAATATTTGTCAAAAGACGTGTGTATTTCTTAAAAGAGACCCAAAGTGTGCAAATTGGTTATCTTTATAAGGTCTAAAATAGGTTCCTGAAAATGGAATGAAAAGTTACTTTGTTAGAAATTAGTTTTGTGCATTTATGTTAGTGACTATTTGATGTGGGCCCAAGTGTGGAGGAGCGGGACATTTTGTATTTGGAGGCCCAAGATCTTGTAACAAAAGGAGCTTCACTAAAATGGCTCTAACTTGGGCTACGGGGGTCCGTTTTGGGCGTACGACCAGGCGAAACGAACGTGAGAACGAGCTCCATCTTGCTGCAAACTGCCTACGGCGGTTTGGGTCATCGTCCGGGCCGAATTGCAACCCAAAGGGCACGAAATTTGAACTGAAAAATTGAGTAGTTTCAAAATTCAAGTCTGATTGTTCAAATGACTAGAACAACACATAAATAGAGACAGAAATTCGAAATGGGCCTAAAATAGATAACGGGCCAAATACAATCCCACAAACAAAATGCCCAAAATACTTCAAAAAACATAAAAACTTAAATAAGTAATAGAAATAAGCGTTTTTTCGGCCCGGACGATGACCCAAACCGCCGTAGGCGGTTTGCACCAAGAAACAAGTGAAAATGTAGAGGATAAAAGCAAACGAAGGTGGTCCTTCAAGTTCCGAGAACACTAAACCTCCTAACACCTTGAAGTACACTTGGAATGGATGGAGCTTGCAAGAAAATGGTGGTGGTGTGGTGATGAGGGGGCGGCCGAGAATGGAGGAGAAGAAAGGAGTGGTGTGGTGATGAGAATGATGAACCTCTAGTTTATCTTATATTCCAACTTCACTAATACCCTTTGGTCCATGTGTCTACAAGAGTACATACACAATCTAGCTCATATCACTTTGGAAGGATTTAGAAGATTAGAAAATTTTGGAGTGGGGCCCCTCCATGGGCCGGTTATAAAAGAGGGGGGGGTTAAATGAAAATTATTTGGTAAATGATAATTAGTGGGGTGTTAGATGTAAAAATCTAATGTTTAGTGTGTTACACGTATCATGTAGTGTGTTTAAGTGTTCGGGGACCAAGACTAGCTTAGAAAAATAAAAAAAAAAAGTTTTTAACAATAATTTAGTGTTCCGGGTAATGTCCGATTGTTCGGTTAAATGCCGTTCCGTTAAAGTGCTAAGTTATTCCATATATTGTCTTTTAGGTAACTTTTTGTAACACTTTTAATTCCCAACACTCAGGAAAGCATACAAGACTATTTAGTAACTTTTCTACGCAAGACTAGTATGTTAACAAGCACATGTAAGTATGACACAGTAATCAGAAAGCAGTTAAGTAATTCAGCACAGGCATCAAGCACTTTAATTAACATAAATAAATCGTACGGATACATGAAATTATGAGGGTTGTCACATTCTCCCCCTGTTAAGAGAATTTCGTCCCGAAATTTAGCACGTGGTTACTGAGGAAGCTAGTTAAGTTGCGTTGGTTTCCTGGTTTTCCTGGGGTGTCACACCAGACGCATTCACTGACCTGAAAGAATGACTAGTTGAGTCATATATGCCAACTACTAATGCTCCGATTAAGATAATTGTCTCAAAAGGACAACATATATTGGTTATGAGTCTATGGCATGCCTGAAGCATGGTAAACTAGTCGATTCCAAAAATAAAATCCTTGAGAAAGGGAGTAAGGAATGAAGATGGTCAAGTCGAGGTATGTAAAAGGGTCTCCTTAAGAGACATTAGACATCAAGGTTCAAGAAGGATCTCAGGTACCTGAAAGAGATCTCAATAGTTTATATCATGTCTAGAAATATATGGAATCGCAATTTTAAAATCGACGTCGTTATACTTTTGTATATAATGTAGCGCTTGAAATGGTTAAATGACGATGATCATAATTTAAGATACGCCTATGAATTAATACATATAAATGATTGGCCAAAAGCGAAAGGACCAAAATAAGGCAGAGTTGAATTCTCTAATGGAAAGTTCGCGAACCAACAATCCATACAACTGAATTTGTAAAGTATGTTGGATACAAATGGGTCTTTTATGCGAATCATGTGAAAATGAAACTAAATGAGATAAGGAAAAATTGGTGGCACAAGGATTTTCGCAAAAACTAATGATTGATATTAAAGAAACACATTCTCTAGTGGTGGATGCAATGACTTTCCAATATCTTATTTGTCTGGTAATATAGAGAGAGAATAGACATGCGTCTTATGAATGTTATGTATTTCTTGATACTAAAAGTATACATAAAGGTCCCCAAAGGATTTGAATGATTAAAATCATGTAAGTTAAGTTCTTGAGAACAATATGATCATTGTATATAGATTCATTTTGAATACGATTGAACTCTTGATGAGTTTCCTAAAGCAATTGAGTTCCCTAAAGGTGAATTGAAAAACGATGTAATTCTTGTGCACCAATAAACATACATAGAAAACTTGTACCAAGTGATTGTGATATGTCGATAAATAGTGTATACGCATGGTATAATATGTATTTTGGAGATAAAAGCAAGTGTCCATGCCATTTTTGCATATGATATAGAAATCTATGTGTTACATGAGCAAGTTTATGTAGCAAAACCATTGAAGAGTGAACGCACATGCATATTTAGGTAAGATGGAAAAAATTCCCTCGTGGATTGATGATGCCAAAAACATTGATATTAAAAACTCAAGAACGTACTATATGAAGCTGATGATGTCACTGAATCTCCCTAAGAGAAAAAATGAGCTCAATTAAAGCAAGAATTTGCAAATGAAATATGGTATTGCAAATTTATGGCTCGATATGTAAAACATACATTTATTAATATCCATCAATCATAATACATCTAGAAAATGGTGGGCATTTTTATATGGACCAAGCTTATGGTGTAAGTACATTTAATGATATCCAAATATTTGATACATAAAAAAATGAATTTTAACATCTTCTATCAAAGAAGCAAAGATCTTTGGTCCTGAAGTACCATAGTTCAATACAAATTGTATTAATATATCTTGCTAGTTATACATGAACATATATCATTAAATTCATTTGCAAGATATAACTTGTGTACAGTGATGAGATAGCGTAATGGGTAAAACATATATTTTCTATACCCTTAAGGTACGAAAGATAGGAGTTCATATTTTACTAACCCATCAACAAGTTTGGTTAGTTTTGTAAATGCGGAGATTATAGCAAAACACATCCATGGATCTTATAATATCTGCTTACAAGAGGAGGCAATTAAACTTTCACATGAAGATCATACATCAATGTATCAAGAGATCAAGCGAGAAATTACTTACTACAAAAGTTTTCAGCAACTTTCATAGAAGATTGGCACCTGTTAATTAAATGATACCATATCATAATGAGGGGGAGTTTTACACAAGTTGCACTCTTTTTCTTTTCACTAAGTTTTATCCCATTGCGTTTTCTTAGTAAGGTTTTTAATGAGTCAACGTACATGATCCAGAATATCAGGGGGAGATAATACGGGCTGTACTCTTTTTCCCTTAGCTAAGGTTTTGTCCCACTGGGTTTTCCTGGCAATGTTTTTAACGAGGAAACATCTCCAAGCGTATCAAGTTGATAACAAAGGGGGAGTGTTATAATTATATTGTTACTAGGTTATCTACCCGTGTGATACACGGGTTGAACAATTTAATTTTGATAAGGTATCAGAAATAATAAAAGAACTACAAAATTAGTTGTGGTACGAAATAATTTTTCAAATAATTAGTCTAAAAATGCTTATACATGATCGCCTTATTCCAAAATTAGGATGTAAATTTATGAATTAAAGGTCCTGATTTTTGTAACATTCAATGCATTATGTTAGACCGTATTAATCTTTAAACATGAATTAAAACATTAAAGGTGTAACCTATTGGTTCAAAAACTAAGTTGTTATATATCATAAGCAAAAACTAACTTTTTACATATCATAAACATAAACTAAAACAAATCACCATGAAAAGGGTTATAATTGGTAATAAACAACACAAATACATAATATGAACGTGGAGGTCATC
This sequence comes from Helianthus annuus, assembly GCF_002127325.2. Lineage (NCBI taxonomy): Eukaryota > Viridiplantae > Streptophyta > Magnoliopsida > Asterales > Asteraceae > Helianthus > Helianthus annuus. The sequence goes on along the minus strand of NC_035445.2, from coordinate 165,161,572 downwards.
AACCATTGTTTTCCACCCGATAATGAATGTTGGATCACCATATACTCCGGGTTAAAAAGCTGTGTATTACACATATTTGAAAAAAAAATATTAAATGATTACTATTTATTATGTATAGATCATGAGTTTGATATCGATATTATTTAAGCTCTATTTACTATTGAGACTTTTGTCATATGTGAAAGCATTACACTAATAAATCATGCACCTCCAAGTAGGTAACTTTGAAGCCTTTGTACTAAAAACGACCTATTTAAGTGGAGGTTTGTCTTGGAAACCAAATACGATTACAACCTTGCAGCATGAAGCATAAGCATCCATGATTACAACTGCTTGCTCACGTCCTATATATATGGATATGTACATATTCAAGTCGTCAACATTAATGTATTAGATGTAAACATGAAAGAATAAGCAACTGCAGGGTGGAATATTTTAAACTTAACAAAAAGGGTGCGCCAGATTGGACAGGGCGACATGTCAGAAAGGTTCATGTCAGATCGAGTCGCTTTAAAATAAGCCAGAACAGGTTCGGATCATGATGGGTTCAGGTATACATCTATAAATAATAATATAAATATTATTATAGAAATGATTTATGTGATACACAGTAAATTTATGATACAATAATGTTCTTTTTATTTAAGTAACAATAAATAAATTTCACTAATTATTAGATTGAATTAATATAAAAAAAGTCAATTACCAAATTAAACCAACAACAATCAGGTACAAACCTACAATGGTACAAAAAGATAAAAAAAATAGTACTCACTTTTCTCTCCCATGGTATTAAACATATCAACTGATCGAAAAGGAAGTTATATTATCCGAAGGCACGTCACACGTTCTATAGCAAACTTCACTTGTGCTTCACGTAGGCAGGGATGAGCAAATGGTACCAGTACCCGTTCAGAACCGGTACCAAATTTCCCAAACTACTTGATTTTCGGTACCGACATTTTGTGTTTTCGGTACCGGTTCGGCACCGGTTTTTACCTTCAAATACCGGTCGGTACCGGTACCCATTTTTTGGGATTTTCCGGTACCGGTTGGTACCAAGCTCATCCTTGATTATCCCTTGATGACACGTTTCTTTTCATCAATTAAGCACGCACCTTGCTACCTACGTTAAGATTGTAAAATCAGGATTGTTATAACGACAAAAACAAAACCAGTAGGAAGAACTTGTGGAAACAGATGATGAATAGATTGCTAAGTTAACATACCGTACAACCAGTATCCAAAGTTGTTTTAACAGAATGCTCTATATAAACAATAGAGTTCCACCACCTAGAAACTTAAAAACATTTCCAAATTAGGTGTTATGTATTTGATCAAGTCCAAGTCCAGTGTTATGCATCTGCATCATCTATTACCAAGTCTAGTTACGTGTTATGTATTTGATCATCTCTAATTTGTGTTGTACGATGTGAAGTGGTGGAAACAGAACATGCCTACGCATATAGCTGCACCATAGAAATACAATATAAAGATGAGTTTCTTTTTAAGAAAATATAATTTAGCTTTTCAAGAAGAAATAACTTACAGAATGACCCAAAGGACTATAGATTAGCAATGTCATTATATTCAACATACACAAACTAAAAAAATGTGTATATAACTATATATAGTTTCTGCATTTTTCTTATTCCAGCTAAAGTTCTAGCTTTTTGAAGCGAAGCTGCCAACGGTATGCTAACTTCAATTACTATGAAAATTTGCTCTACATGATGTTAGATATCAAGCACTCAAAAATGTATTCATCTAAGAAACGTTTAATAAAACACATAAGAGGATAAATTTGGGTTATCACAAATACATCATACATCATGTTGTTCTAATCTATCAAACATGGATAATTTCATTAAGAATTAAGAAAATGCAATAACTTTACCTCTGCCATTGCAGGACTCATTTCTTGCCACTCTTTTTGAGACAAGTACCTCCCAAAGCTCCCTCTTGAGCTTTAGCATTAAGCCCTTTGAAGGCCTGCCCAGTTTACAATTCACCAACCTAAATCTAGCCACCATAAATGTATTGAACATGAAAAAAAGGACAAAAATCTAAAATCATACCTTACCCTTTTCCATCTTCTTTTGAATTTTGGTCTTGTCTATCTACACAAACAATCACAAGATAAACAAATATGGCTAACAATGATCAAAAAAATTGATGGACAGGAAGATAATAGTAAGATAAACATCAAAAGATGAAAAACATATCACCAAAATAAAACCCTAATTTGAACAATATGACATCTTTGTAACAAAACAAAAAACAATAGTGTTAACAAATCTGACTAAAAAATCCTAATCGGAATAAATTTGACTAAAAAAGCCTAATCGAAACAAATCTGAACCAAATCAAACCCTGACGTGAACATAACGATGAAACCCTAATCCTAACATCAATTCGGTGTAACAAAATTGAAACGAAGAAACTTAACAGTAAGATAAGCTCACCTTGAAGAGGAAGAATCGAAAACCAGATGGAATAAAGGCATATGAATTAGGGAGAACTGGATCGTTAGGATAGTTACAGTGTTTTTTTATGGGTTTGAATATGGATTTGCAAATAGGAGAGTTTTGTGTCATATAGGAAGTTTAATGAATTTGATAGGCGGTTATACGAGCGGAAAACCCATCAAAAAGATTGCTTGAGAATGAGACACGTGTCCCACCAACACTTTCATTTATTATAGAGAAAAATGCCCGGATAGTCCCTGTGATTTCGCATTTTTTCACATATAGTCCCCAACTTTCTAAAACTACCTGAATAGTCCCCAACTTTTCATTTTTTGTTCCCGGATAGTCCATGTGTCTAACTTCAGTTTGTTTTCTCTGTTAAGTGGGTGTGAAATGACCAATTTACCCTTTCCTTTAAAAGGCCAAACCACAGGGACTATCCGGGCATCTTCTTCATTTTTAGAGAAAAACCCCACCATCACACTTCATCTTTTGCTGGTCTGAGTTAGGTTATTGTTAGGTTGTTCAGATTTGCCTACGATCCGGATCTGTTTCGGTTAGGTTAGATTGTTAATCGATGCGTAAAATTGTAGTTGTGGATTAGAATATGAGGTAGGTTGATATAAGTCACTGAGGTTTTAGCTTAATATTTTGGTTTTTGCTCTGTGAGAAGGATTTATGTTGATTGCAATCGTTAATGGTGGTATTGTTACTAGTTGTTCTCATGTTAGGATTATTTGTGAATAGATCTGTTTGTTTTTATATCATAGATCAGCTCAGTAGAGTGGTAAATATCGGTCAACGATGACAATCATTTGTCAAATTTAGTAAAAAAACTATCATCAGCAGATTCATATTTGATAATGCATGTGTAAATTTAGTGTTTCAGTTGAACTTTTGTTGTGCTAATCTATCTATATAATTCAATATTTTTCAACAGATGGATGGGAGAACAGGTGGGTTAAATCTGACTGGAAGAAAGATGAGAACATGGCAGGTCGTTGGCGGTGACGGTGGAGGAGGGTGATGGTGGGTGGAGGTTGAAGATGAAGTGTGGTGGTGGGGTTTTTCTCTAAAAATGAAGAAGATGCCCGGATAGTCCCTGTGGTTTGGCCTTTTAAAGGAAAGGGTAAATTGGTCATTTTACACCCACTTAACAGAGAAAACAAACTAAAGTTAGACCCAGGGACTATCCGGGAACAAAAAATGAAAATTTGGAGACTATTCAGGTAGTTTTAGAAAGTTGGGGACTATAGGTGAAAAATGCGAAACCACAGGGACTATCCGGGCATTTTTCTCTTTATTATAATAGTAAGATAAGATTATAGTTATCAACACCAAAAATAAATTAGCTTCTTCTCCAAATTTTGTACTAATATATATACCCCTATTGTGTCTCAATGTAAAACATCTCATTCAATGAAATCTAGCTTTTATCTCTATTGTTTTCCCTTATTGTGTTTTTAGGCTAGTTTTACAACAAGTGTATTTTTATTAATTAGTATAGGAAAACAAAGATAACATAATTAAGGCTATTGGGTATACTTTAACGCCCTTTAACTACATGTAGGCACCACATCACCTACTTGATCCTCTTTCACCTTCATAACACACCAAGGAAATGGTTTAACCCCATTAACTCCCCTTAAAATTAATTAAAAGATAATTGGTATTTAATAAACCAACCTTTAAGCAGTTGGTAAATAATAATCCAACCTACAGAATTGGTATATAATAATCCTACCTATCAACATGTTGGTACTCAATGAACCCCGTTAATTTTTTTAACTGAAGTTAGTTTTTAAGTTTTATTTACTACACAAACAGTCCCTGTAGTTGTAATTTACTAGTTTTAACTCTTTTATGAAACAAAAAAAAAACACTCGAAAATCCCCCCTTTCCTCGATTTGAGGTTTATAAAATAGTTAAAACTAGTAAATTACAACTACTGGTACTGTTTGTGTAGTAAATAAAACTTAAAAACTAACTTCAGTTAAAAAAAATTAACGGAGGTTCATTGAGTACCAACATGTTGATAGGTAGGATTATTATATACCAATTCTGTAGGTTGGATTATTATTTACCAACTGGTTAAATGTTGGTTTATTAAATACCAATTTTCCTTAATTAAAATACATATATCTAGCATGTTGTTGTGTGTGTACAAATTTTGCAATGCTTGATTCTCTCCCTCTCTCTCCTGGTTAACATCTTAACATGTGAAGTTTTTAATGCCTCTTAACACCCTTCAGGAGCGGTTTAACAACTGTTAACGGATGCCAACTAGGATTAACACCAACGGATGTTAGAGTATACCAGGTGGCCTAATATCGATATTGAGATGGAAATTAAATACGGTCAACATTATAAATGAGGTAATAGTTTTTAACGGGATTTTTGGAAAGAATTTTATGGTATTATTCTTACTAACATTTATAAATTTATAATTTCTCATTTCTTTCTAAACTAGTTAAATTTATGGGGGAGAAAAATGCCCGGATAGTCCCTGTGGTTTCGTCTTTTTTCACCTATAGTCCCCAACTTTCTAAAACTACCTGAATAGTCCTCAAGTTTTCATTTTTTGTTCACGGATAGTCCCTGGGTCTAACTTCAGTTATTTTTCTTTGTTAAAATGACGTGTAATGACAAAAATACCATTTCCTTAAAAGGCCAAACCATAGGGACTATCCGGGCATCTTCTTCATTTTTATTTATAAAACCCCTCCACCACACTTCATCTTCAACCTCCACCCACCATCACCCTCCTCCACCCTCCACCATCACCGCCACAGTCACGCCGCCTTACTCCCCTGCTTCTCCAGTCGGTACAATCGGGTGACAGGTAAACAAGAGTAATCGTTAACTAATTGTGATTTACTTGTGATTTACAGAATTGATGGCGAAACTCGGTGAATTGTGCGGGAAGAGAGTGAGTTTGAGGTGTCAGTTGCCTACAGAAGATCTAGATGCTCTTGTTACCATAACATGTGATGAGGATTTGACGAATCTCATTCAGGAATATGATCGAACAGCTTCGCTGCAATCGATTAAAATCCGAGCATTTCTATCAAATCCGAAGAAATGCTCACCGGCTCATTCAACCGCTTCTGGGTCTGGTACTTGTGGATCTAGTTCCTCCACTGGTACACCCGAAGCATCACCGAAATCACCACCTCTGTCAGTCAGTAATCGGTGTGTGTATACGTCGTCAAAATCGCCTTTAAATCTTCCGTTGTGCTACAACAAATCAGCTGGAAAGGTTCCGTGCTACGCTTATCGAAATTCCAATAGGTTTTGCCTTGTTCCTAATGGGAGCAATTGGCAATAACAGTTGGAAAAACAACTCAACTTTGGTGCTGTGAATACATAAAGAAAAAACCAATTACACAATTTAATAGAGGCGTAATTCAAACGGTAATATATGGAGAAAAAATGCAAAAGAAATTAATATTTGCGTGATGTATGAGTGGACTGTATATAATTTAAATATTCGGATTCGTGTTTAGTTTCTATGATACTTTTGAGTGGTGGCAATGATTCAATGAATGAAATGCTTCAACAAATTTGAACTTATTTCAGTTATTTTCTTCTTTAATTCCCGTTGCTTGTCGTCTGAGATTGGAGATGCTTATCGTTGAGATTACTGTGGTTTCGTCTTCCGATTGTACCGACCGGAGAAGCAGGGGAGTAAGGCAGCGTGACTGTGGCGGTGATGGTGGAGGGTGGAGGAGGGTGATGGTGGGTGGAGGATGAAGATGAAGTGTGGTGGTGGGGTTTTATAAATAAAAATGAAGAAGATATCCGGATAATCCCTGTGGTTTGGCCTTTTAAGGAAAGGGTATTTTTGTCATTTCACATCATTTTAACAGAGAAAAGTAACTGAAGTTAGACCCAGGGACTATCCGGGAGCAAAAAATGAAAACTTAGGGACTATTCAGATAGTTTTAGAAAGTTGGAGACTATAGGTGAAAAAAGGCGAAACCACAGGGACTATCCGAGCATTTTTCTCTTTATGGGGGTTGAAACTCCATATACACATGAGAGACTCCACTTTGTAAGGAAATGAAAATACTGATCTCTTTTTATCCATTGGTCATACATTTAAACTACTATATTTATAAGATGATGACATCATCATTTAATAGTTTCTCCTCTCAATTGGCTAAAAAGGGCGGCAGATTTTGTTTTTTTTTTTCAAGCAGCTGTCTGACACTTCCCTATTGGTCCAATAAAATTACGATTTTGTCCTTCTTTAAATTTACGCTTTTGCCATCAGTTCAAATTTATGTTTTCGCCCCCACTTAAAAATAAATTTACGCTTTTATTCCCGGCTAAATATTTCGATTTTGCCCCCGGTTAAAATTTACGATTTTGACCGGTTTCAATTTACAGTTTTGCCATTAGTTTTTTCCCCTTAAAAATACGATTTTGCCATCAGGTCAAAGTTATGTTTTTGGCCACGCTAAAAAATTAATTTACGCTTTTCCTCCCGGCTAAAAATTCTAATTTTGCCCTCGGCTCAAAATTACCATTTTGCCCCGTATAAATTTATACTTTCGCCGTTAGTTTTTTTTTCTCACAGCCAGGTTACGATTTTGCCCTCAACTTAAATTAACATTTTGCCTTCCTGGTGACATTACAAGTTTGCCCCCAGTGCAAAATCACAGTCGTGCCGACAACTTCCTGGCACTCGCCCGTTGGTCCATTTAGTTTACAATTTATCCCTGAATTAAAATTATGATTTCGCACTCAGTTAAAAATTACGTTTTCCCCATCAATTTAGTTTTTTTTTTACCAAAACTATAAAGGTTTTTTGTTTTAATTGGTTTACTCGATTTTATTTTTTTTCGTGTCAAGGAGTTGCCTAACACTGACTCATTAGTTCTGAAAAAATACACTTTTGCCCTGACCTCAAAATTACGGTCTTCTCATTGTTTTCTTTTTTTCCCCTAGCAAAATTATAATGGTCTTTTTTTAATTGGTTGAAAATTATTCGGCTATCGTCCCGCAACACGGGCAGGGCATCTACTAGTTGGTCATACAAAACAAATGTGTTGTGAGTTTTAAAACTGGAGCAAAAACATCTTTTACAAGTCGTTACTAATTAGGGTTATTCTAATAAGCAGAGATTAAATACAGTAGTTGATTAGTGTCAGTTTAAGACGCACAAATGATTGTATATCATATTTCAATCACATCATGGGTTATTAAAGCACACTTGAACACGTCACAACTATTCAATGTGCTTGAACTATAAAGATCATGCAAGTAAGAATACACGCTGATGGTAATTAGGAGGACAGCTTAATGCCCAGTGGGCTAACTAGTAATTAGGAGGACAGCTGCAAAAGAAGTCACAACTACACGCGCATAGCTCGTTACAACATGCTGGCACGCCACGTTTGCAATACATCTGGCAATCATCAGGCAACTTACAAGGATCACCAACGCTTTGAAGTTTTTTCATGGAAGTCACACCATCATTCTTATAAATTTCTTGCTGGCTCATTCCCAATCCTTTGTCATCCAAACCACATGAGACTTGCCAACCTACAAATCGTAAGTCGTTAGTGTAAACTCAAAACACGACGTTACAACAATTAGGGACGAATGTAACCAAGCTTACCGGGTAAGGACAGATATAAGGCGATCACGAACACCATCGTCAATGAAGTTTTCACCATTTTTAAAAGATAGCAACAGAAACTGTAAACTGTAAAATGTAAGATGTCTTCTACACCAATATTAGTTGTCTTGTCTCCATATATATAGAGTTTCCGATTATTGTCTTACCAAAAGCCCTTCAAATTCTCCTATTAATGCTCATTAATTTTATATGAAGTGTAAATGCTCATTAATTTTATATAAGTGCTATAAAAGAATATTTCGAAAGTAACGTCTCTTCCGATCCCTTCTCACCATCCCGGCTTGAATACTGAACTTCTCCCTTTCCGGTAATTCATTCCATACCATCTACTCTCACTCTCACCTTCCACTTATACTCAAGAGAAAACAATATTTATTCTCACGTTGGATGGTGGTTACAAGAAGAACCCACATCTTCCCTTTCCCGTAACGAGCCTAACAGTGGTTTTAGTTTACAGATCAAAATATTCTCAAGAACCCACAGTGATCGGAAGAATCTCCAACTTATCGAACCTAGTCTAACACCGCCCGTTTAACCTAGTGTTTCTTTACGACACAACATAGTATCAAAGGTGTGTACGAACGTTATCAAAAAGTACGCGAAAGACAACAAATTGTAATTCAAGCGCAAAAAACATGCAAGTGTAAAAACACAATATGTTGGTGTGTACCCATTTTTTTCCCTTGAAAATATACTAGCTCACTTCAATGTTGGATGATGATCACAGCCGATTCATACCACATGATCCTCTCGAATTACGGAAAATCAAATAGAGATAAACACCAATAAACTTAACTAATTGTTTTAATTCAAACTCATGAGGCTCTCATAAGACCATAAACAAAATCCAAACCCAATTATCAAACCTTGTCTATGTGTTTTGATATATATGTGTGTGTGGGAGTGTTAGTGCATTTTAGGTGTCAATCAACTCAGAGAACTTAGTTAGATAATGTTTTGGTCTTGTTTGTGTTCTGTGGTTCTTTAGATATTATGGTTTGATTATTTGAGACAAACACGGGTTTGTCTTGTAATGTGAATGAGTTTAACGAGATTTTCAAGAAATTGTTTGTGGTAGTGAACAGATAAGTTGCTAAGTTGCTGAAAAATGCACGAGGTGCGAAATTCGAGATATTCACTAGAGTAAAGAACTCATGAAGATTATGAAATACTTCAACACCTCACAACAACTGACAATGTACAAACGTGAACATGTTTCTCAATTAACAAAAGATACTGAGTTAGGATCCTCCTCTTACAGTCTTATGTCTTTTGAAGCAAACAAGTTTGGAAGATTGAAAAATAATTAATTTTTGGAAGCATCAGCCTATGGGGAGTCTGTTGATACATCTAGAGGCTAACGTTCCAAAATGATGAAGTAATCACAAATAAAGACCAAAGATAAAAGATCTCTAGCTTTTGTCAAATGGGAGATTGTTAATGCATTTTAGGTGCCAATCGCCTAAGATATCTTAATTAGATAATGTTTTGGTCTTGTTTGTATTTCGTGGTTTATATATTGGAGTTTGGTTATTTGAGACACATGAATGAGTCATTTGTTTGACTTTTCAAAAGTCAAACTAATGAGAAAATTCAAGGGATTGTGCCATTCTCTTGAAAAGTCAAGGGATTATGCCATTCTTTTGAATTTTCAATAGAATGTGCCATCCAATAGAGAGTTTCTCGTTCATTTGTCACAACTTTGCCAGACAAAACTCAAATCTCGTTATCATCAAATTGTAACCAAACTCTTGCGAAATCTAACAGAAATAAGTTCTTTCTAAGAATTTTATACAATGACAAATGATGAAGTGTTAACAACACTGCAAGTTTCCAAGTCACTCATGACTGGCATCTGGAGGTTATCTAACTATCTTCACTCTCAGTAAAAAGTTTGCCTTTCTTTTAAAGTTTAATTTCAAAATTGCCATTTATTTACATTCATTTGCCATTATTGTTGTATCCAATAGAGAGTTTCTCGTTCATTTGTCACAACTTTGCCAGACAAAACTCAAATCTCGTTATCATCAAATTGTAACCAAACTCTTGTGAAATCTAACAGAAATAAGTTCTTTCTAAGAATTGATTATAGTTTCCGCATATAATCAATTGTTATTGGTTGAACATCTTATACATTATAAACAAGATCGGATCCTAGAATTTCAAAAAGATAGTTTTTTCTAAGAATGTTAACAAATTTTAACAACCATGTTCACAAAAAAAAACTAAGTTTAAATTGAGGGAGTACACTACATATTTTGTGAACATATATTGGGTTTTATATTTGACAAAGTATGGCAAATATTCCAATCCAGCTAATAGTTTTACCAAATCACTAGATGTGATATGGAACTTTAATAACATTTTAAAACACCTTACTAAGGTATCTCAATACACCTAACATGGATTTATGACTCATTTCAACATAGTATATGAAAGTTTCATTCCCATTAGCCAATTGTTGATTCACATTACGTATGGGATTTGAAATTAGTAACACGTGTTAATTTGAGTTATGGTTGATTTTACACATTTATTCAAAGATAAGATACATGTTGGCATGAAGGTACTCATGAAATGTACAAAAGGTTGTGTATGATCTATGTATAATCATGGTTGCAAAAGTCGCTAGGCGCTCTCTAGTCGGATTTAAGAGTACTCGGCCTAGGCGGAAATTACTCGGGGAGTTATCGACCTAGGCGATCAGTACTCTCGGGCCTCGGCATCCTACCTTGTAACGAGTACACAGGGAGTACTTGAAGCCTAGACGGGACTTTTACAACCATGTGTATAATATACATGGACTATGATCATGTCTACACGACATATTTCCACGTATATGTTAGTCTCGTAACAGTTGTATGCTTCTCAAATCTCACCACCAAAACATTTGTATTAGATACGAGTTATATTTCTAGTAACCTTAACAATTATAATTTGAAATCACATGATTCAAGCTTTATCTCAACTTTAGCCAGGAACTTAATTTTTTATCACATATACTTATGAATATAAATATAAAACTAATGCCTCCAATCTTGAGTTTGCTTCATACAAAGTATTTTTTTGTTATCTAACCATAATATACATCAATTTGGTCTTTAAGCTACATGCTTTTTCAATAACCCTTGCAAATGGGCCAGATAGTCTTGGAATTACTCCATTACATTTTTTGTTTATTGTTTCCATTCCTTATGGCTTCAAGCATTTTGATCTCTCATGACATGGAAATCTTTGTCATATGAATCTTGATTCAAGTTCGCCATCTTAACTACTCTCACTTTAAAACATGTATTTGCACCAAACAACATTTAGACTAGATTAGGTCTCATGCGTGATGCACTTATTTTCAAATTTGAAATGAAGGAATGAATAGCAATATTGTCTCTTAATAACTCCTACACAATGAGTTTATCGTTTTGACCCATCCTTAAAAGGGACAAATTTATATATTCTACTCAAAAGTTGGTACATAATTGTATATACCTAAATTAAAGTATAATATCAAATATATATTTTCAAACTTTTTAACATATATATTATTTCCTTAACACTAACATTAGGATATTTATAGTTCATAGTGTAAAAATAAATGAAAGGATATGGTTCTCATGTTATAAATTATACTTAATAAAATAAAATGTTGGTAATCGTCAAAACAACAAACATCAGTTGTCACTTTGTGACATCTAATGATTAGTTATTAGAAGCAATTTTATAAAGAAATTAAGTGATAACGTTGTTGAGGGGGGACGTAAAGTATAATATTGAAATGGTTGTTAATTATCGTAATTTGAATCTTGATAATTTTTGTTTTGCTTTTGTTCTTATTAAACATGCTTAATCTAAGTCTTTAGAGGAAGTTGTTTGTGATGAAAATTAGATAAGAACAATGAACGAGGGAATGAAACTTAATAGAAATAATACTTGGGTCTTAACTAATGTTCCCAATGAACAAGAACTATTAGTTGTAAGTGCAATTTTGGAATAAATTATAAGTCATTAGGTGAAATAGATAAAATGAAACTAGATTAGTAATGAAGGCTAGGGTGACATGGGAGGTTTAGATTTTGATAAAGCGTTTTCTTTTGTTGTCAATATGGTGTGCGTAAAATGTTTAATCAGATTAATTATAAACAAGGGTTAATATATGTTTCAATTGAGTATGAGTAATGCTTTTTGTATGAATATTTGTCAAAAGACGTGTGTATTTCTTAAAAGAGACCCAAAGTGTGCAAATTGGTTATCTTTATAAGGTCTAAAATAGGTTCCTGAAAATGGAATGAAAAGTTACTTTGTTAGAAATTAGTTTTGTGCATTTATGTTAGTGACTATTTGATGTGGGCCCAAGTGTGGAGGAGCGGGCCATTTTGTATTTGGAGGCCCAAGATCTTGTAACAAAAGGGGCTTCACTAAAATGGCTCTAACTTGGGCTACGGGGGCCCGTTTTGGGCGTACGACCAGGCGAAACGAACGTGAGAACGAGCTCCATCTTGCTTACGGCGGTTTGGGTCATCGTCCGGGCCGAATTGCAACCCAAAGGGCACGAAATTTGAACTGAAAAATTGAGTAGTTTCAAAATTCAAGTCTGATTGTTCAAATGACTAGAGCAACACATAAATAGAGACAGAAATTCGAAATGGGCCTAAAATAGACAACGGGCCAAATACAATCCCACAAACAAAATGCCCAAAATACTTCAAAAAACATAAAAACTTAAATAAGTAATAGAAATAAGCGTTTTTTCGGCCCGGACGATGACCCAGGCGGTTTGCACCAAGAAACAAGTGAAAATGTAGAGGATAAAAGCAAACGAAGGTGGTCCTTCAAGTTTCGAGAACACTAAACCTCCTAACACCTTGAAGTACACTTGGAATGGATGGAGCTTGCAAGAAAATGGTGGTGGTGTGGTGATGAGGGGGCGGCCGAGAATGGAGGAGAAGAAAGGAGTGGTGTGGTGATGAGAATGATGAACCTCTAGTTTATCTTATATTCCAACTTCACTAATACCCTTTGGTCCATGTGTCTACAAGAGTACATACACAATCTAGCTCATATCACTTTGGAAGGATTTAGAAGCTTAGAAAATTTTGGAGTGGGGCCCCTCAATGGGCCGGTTATAAAAGGGGGGGGGGGTTAAATGAAAATTATTTGGTAAATGATAATTAGTGGGGTGTTAGATGTAAAAATCTAATGTTTAGTGTGTTACACGTATCATGTAGTGTGTTTAAGTGTTCGGGGACCAAGACTAGCTTAGAAAAATAAAAAAAAAGTTTTTAACAATAATTTAGTGTTCCGGGTAATGTCCGATTGTTCGGTTAAATGCCGTTCCGTTAAAGTGCTAAGTTATTCCATATATTGTCTTTTAGGTAACTTTTTGTAACACTTTTAATTCCCAACACTCAGGAAAGCATACAAGACTATTTAGTAACTTTTCTACGCAAGACTAGTATGTTAACAAGCATATGTAAGTATGACACAGTAATCAGAAAACAGTTAAGTAATTCAGCACAGTCATCAAGCACTTTAATTAACATAAATAAATCGTACGGATACATGAAATTATGAGGGTTGTCACATTCTCCCCCTGTTAAGAGAATTTCGTCCCGAAATTTAGCACGTGGTTACTGAGGAAGCTAGTTAAGTTGCGTTGGTTTCCTGGTTTTCCTGGGGTGTCACACCAGACGCATTCACTGACCTGAAAGAATAACTAGTTGAGTCATATATGCCAACTACTAATGCTCCGATTAAGATAATTGTCTCAAAAGGACAACATATATTGGTTATGAGTCTATGGCATGCCTGAAGCATGGTAAACTAGTCGATTCCAAAAATAAAGTCCTTGAGAAAGGGAGCAAGGAATGAAGATGGTCAAGTCGAGGTATGTAAAAGGGTCTCCTTAAGAGACATTAGACATCAAGGTTCAAGAAGGATCTCAGGCACCTGAAAGAGATCTCAATAATTTATATCATGTCTAGAAATATATGGAATCGCAATTTTAAAATCGACGTCGTTATACTTTTGTATATAATGTAGCGCTTGAAATGGTTAAATGACGATGATCATAATTTAAGATATGCCTATGAATTAATACATATAAATGATTGGCCAAAAGCGAAGGACCAAAATAAGGCAGAGTTGAATTCTCTAATGGAAAGTTCGCGGACCAACAATCCATACAACTGAATTTGTAAAGTATGTTGGATACAAATGGGTCTTTTATGCGAATCATGTGAAAATGAAACTAAATGAGATAAGGAAAAATTGGTGGCACAAGGATTTTCGCAAAAACTAATGATTGATATTAAAGAAACACATTCTCTAGTGGTGGATGCAATGACTTTCCAATATCTTATTTGTCTGGTAATATAGAGAGAGAATAGACATGCGTCTTATGAATGTTATGTATTTCTTGATACTAAAAGTATACATAAAGGTCCCCAAAGGATTTGAATGATTAAAATCATGTAAGTTAAGTTCTTGAGAACAATATGATCATTGTATATAGATTCATTTTGAATACGATTGAACTCTTGATGAGTTTCCTAAAGCAATTGAGTTCCCTAAAGGTGAATTGAAAAACGATGTAATTCTTGTGCACCAATAAACATACATAGAAAACTTGTACCAAGTGATTGTGATATGTCGATAAATAGTGTATACGCATGGTATAATATGTATTTTGGAGATAAAAGCAAGTGTCCATGCCATTTTTGCATATGATATAGAAATCTATGTGTTACATGAGCAAGTTTATGTAGCAAAACCATTGAAGAGTGAACGCACATGCATATTTAGGTAAGATGGAAAAAATTCTCTTGTGGATTGATGATGCCAAAAGCATTGATATCAAAAACTCAAGAACGTACTATATGAAGCTGATGATGTCACTAAATCTCCCTAAGAGAAAAAATGAGCTCAATTAAAGCAAGAATTTGCAAATGAAATATGGTATTGCAAATTTATGGCTCGATATGTAAAACATACATTTATTAATATCCATCAATCATAATACATCTAGAAAATGGTGGACATTTTTATATGGACCAAGCTTATGGTGTAAGTACATTTAATGATATCCAAATATTTGATACATAAAAAAAATGAATTTTAACATCTTCTATCAAAGAAGCAAAGATCTTTGGTCCTGAAGTACCATAGTTCAATACAAATTGTATTAATATATCTTGCTAGTTATACATGAACATATATCATTAAATTCATTTGCAAGATATAACTTGTGTACAGTGATGAGATAGCGTAATGGGTAAAACATATATTTTCTATACCCTTAAGGTACGAAAGATAGGAGTTCATATTTTACTAACCCATCAACAAGTTTGGTTAGTTTTGTAAATGCGGAGATTATAGCAAAACACATCCATGGATCTTATAGTATCTGCTTACAAGAGGAGGCAATTAAACTTTCACATGAAGATCATACATCAATGTATCAAGAGATCAAGCGAGAAATTACTTACTACAAAAGTTTTCAGCAACTTTCATAGAAGATTGGCACCTGTTAATTAAATGATACCATATCATAATGAGGGGGAGTTTTACACAAGTTGCACTCTTTTTCTCTTCACTAAGTTTTATCCCATTGCGTTTTCTTAGTAAGGTTTTTAATGAGTCAACGTACATGATCCAGAATATCAGGGGGAGATAATACGGGCTGTACTCTTTTTCCCTTAGCTAAGGTTTTGTCCCACTGGGTTTTCCTGGCAATGTTTTTAACGAGGAAACATCTCCAAGCGTATCAAGTTGATAACAAAGGGGGAGTGTTATAATTATATTGTTACTAGGTTATCTACCCGTGTGATACACGGGTTGAACAATTTAATTTTGATAAGGAATCAGAGATAATAAAAGAACTACAAAATTAGTTGTGGTACGAAATAATTTTTCAAATAATTAGTCTAAAAATGCTTATACATGATCACCTTATTCCAAAATTAGGATGTAAATTTATGAATTAAAGGTCCTGATTTTTGTAACATTCAATGCATTATGTTAGACCGTATTAATCTTTAAACATGAATTAAAACATTAAAGGTGTAACCTATTGGTTCAAAAACTAAGTTGTTATATATCATAAGCAAAAACTAACTTTTTACATATCATAAACATAAACTAAAACAAATCACCATGAAAAGGGTTATAATTGGTAATAAACAACACAAATACATAATATGAACGTGGAGGTCATCAACCATTGTTTTCCACCCGATAATGAATGTTGGATCACCATATACTCCAGGTTAAAAAGCTGTGTATTACACATATTTGAAAAAAAATATTAAATGATTACTATTTATTATGTATAGATCATGAGTTTGATATCGATATTATTTAAGCTCTATTTACTATTGAGACTTTTGTCATATGTGAAAGCATTACACTAATAAATCATGCACCTCCAAGTAGGTAACTTTGAAGCCTTTGTACTAAAAACGACCTATTTAAGTGGAGGTTTGTCTTGGAAACCAAATACGATTACAACCTTGCAGCATGAAGCATAAGCATCCATGATTACAACTGCTTGCTCACGTCCTATATATGGATATGTACATATTCAAGTCGTCAACATTAATGTATTAGATGTAAACATGAAAGAATAAGCAACTGCAGGGTGGAATATTTTAAACTTAACAAAAAGGGTGCGCCAGATTGGACAGGGCGACATGTCAGAAAGGTTCATGTCAGATCGAGTCGCTTTAAAATAAGCCAGAACAGGTTCGGATCATGATGGGTTCAGGTATACATCTATAAATAATAATATAAATATTATTATAGAAATGATTTATGTGATACACAGTAAATTTACGATACAATAATGTTCTTTTTATTTAAGTAACAATAAATAAATTTCACTAATTATTAGATTGAATTAATATAAAAAAAGTCAATTACCAAATTAAACCAACAACAATCAGGTACAAACCTGCAATGGTACAAAAAGATAAAAAAAATAGTACTCACTTTTCTCTCCCATGGTATTAAACATATCAACTGATCGAAAAGGAAGTTATATTATCCGAAGGCACGTCACACGTTCTATAGCAAACTTCACTTGTGCTTCACGTAGGCAGGGATGAGCAAATGGTACCAGTACCCGTTCAGAACCGGTACCGAATTTCCCAAACTACTTGATTTTCGGTACCGACATTTTGTGTTTTCGGTACCGGTTCGGCACCGGTTTTTACCTTCAAATACCGGTCGGTACCGGTACCCATTTTTTGGGATTTTCCGGTACCGGTTGGTACCAAGCTCATCCTTGATTATCCCTTGATGACACGTTTCTTTTCATCAATTAAGCACGCACCTTGCTACCTACGTTAAGATTGTAAAATCAGGATTGTTATAACGACAAAAACAAAACCAGTAGGAAGAACTTGTGGAAACAGATGATGAATAGATTGCTAAGTTAACATACCATACAACCGGTATCCAAAGTTGTTTTAACAGAATGCTCTATATAAACAATAGAGTTCCACCACCTAGAAACTTAAAAACATTTCCAAATTAGGTGTTATGTATTTGATCAAGTCCAAGTCCAGTGTTATGCATCTGCATCATCTATTACCAAGTCTAGTTACGTGTTATGTATTTGATCATCTCTAATTTGTGTTGTACGATGTGAAGTGGTGGAAACAGAACATGCCTACGCATATAGCTGCACCATAGAAATACAATATAAAGATGAGTTTCTTTTTAAGAAAATATAATTTAGCTTTTCAAGAAGAAATAACTTACAGAATGACCCAAAGGACTATAGATTAGCAATGTCATTATATTCAACATACACAAACTAAAAAAATGTGTATATAACTATATATAGTTTCTGCATTTTTCTTATTCCAGCTAAAGTTCTAGCTTTTTGAAGCGAAGCTGCCAACGGTATGCTAACTTCAATTACTATGAAAATTTGCTCTACATGATGTTAGATATCAAGCACTCAAAAATGTATTCATCTAAGAAACGTTTAATAAAACACATAAGAGGATAAATTTGGGTTATCACAAATACATCATACATCATGTTGTTCTAATCTATCAAACATGGATAATTTCATTAAGAATTAAGAAAATGCAATAACTTTACCTCTGCCATTGCAGGACTCATTTCTTGCCACTCTTTTTGAGACAAGTACCTCCCAAAGCTCCCTCTTGAGCTTTAGCATTAAGCCCTTTGAAGGCCTGCCCAGTTTACAATTCACCAACCTAAATCTAGCCACCATAAATGTATTGAACATGAAAAAAAGGACAAAAATCTAAAATCATACCTTACCCTTTTCCATCTTCTTTTGAATTTTGGTCTTGTCTATCTACACAAACAATCACAAGATAAACAAATATGGCTAACAATGATCAAAAAAATTGATGGACAGGAAGATAATAGTAAGATAAACATCAAAAGATGAAAAACATCTCACCAAAATAAAACCCTAATTTGAACAATATGACATCTTTGTAACAAAACAAAAAACAATAGTGTTAACAAATCTGACTAAAAAATCCTAATCGGAATAAATTTGACTAAAAAAGCCTAATCGAAACAAATCTGAACCAAATCAAACCCTGACGTGAACATAACGATGAAACCCTAATCCTAACATCAATTCGGTGTAACAAAATTGAAACGAAGAAACTTAACAGTAAGATAAGCTCACCTTGAAGAGGAAGAATCGAAAACCAGATGGAATAAAGGCATATGAATTAGGGAGAACTGGATCGTTAGGATAGTTACAGTGTTTTTTTGATGGGTTTGAATATGGATTTGCAAATAGGAGAGTTTTGTGTCATATAGGAAGTTTAATGAATTTGATAGGCGGGTATACGAGCGGAAAACCCAATCAAAAGATTGCTTGAGAATGAGACACGTGTCCCACCTACAGTTTCATTTATTATAGAGAAAAATGCCCGGATAGTCCCTGTGGTTTCGCATTTTTTCACATATAGTCCCCAACTTTCTAAAACTACCTGAATAGTCCCCAACTTTTCATTTTTTGTTCCCGGATAGTCCATGTGTCTAACTTCAGTTTGTTTTCTCTGTTAAGTGGGTGTGAAATGACCAATTTACCCTTTCCTTTAAAAGGCCAAACCACAGGGACTATCCGGGCATCTTCTTCATTTTTAGAGAAAAACCCCACCATCACACTTCATCTTCATTTGCTGGTCTGAGTTAGGTTATTGTTAGGTTGTTCAGATTTGCCTACGATCCGGATCTGTTTCGGTTAGGTTAGATTGTTAATCGATGCGTAAAATTGTAGTTGTGGATTAGAATATGAGGTAGGTTGATATAAGTCACTGAGGTTTTAGCTTAATATTTTGGTTTTTGCTCTGTGAGAAGGATTTATGTTGATTGCAATCGTTAATGGTGGTATTGTTACTAGTTCTCATGTTAGGATTATTTGTGAATAGATCTGTTTGTTTTTATATCATAGATCAGCTCAGTAGAGTGGTAAATATCGGTCAACGATGACAATCATTTGTCAAATTTAGTAAAAAAACTATCATCAGCAGATTCATATTTGATAATGCATGTGTAAACTTTAGTGTTTCAGTTGAACTTTTGCTGTGCTAATCTATCTATATAATTCAATATTTTTCAACAGATGGATGGGAGAACAGGTGGGTTAAATCTGACTGGAAGAAAGATGAGAACATGGCAGGTCGTTGGCGGTGACGGTGGAGGAGGGTGATGGTGGGTGGAGGTTGAAGATGAAGTGTGGTGGTGGGGTTTTTCTCTAAAAATGAAGAAGATGCCCGGATAGTCCCTATGGCTTGGCCTTTTAAAGGAAAGGGAAATTGGTCATTTTACACCCACTTAACAGAGAAAACAAACTGAAGTTAGACCCAGGGACTATCCGGGAACAAAAAATGAAAATTTGGAGACTATTCAGGTAGTTTTAGAAAGTTGGGGACTATAGGTGAAAAATGCGAAACCACAGGGACTATCCGGGCATTTTTCTCTTTATTATAATAGTAAGATAAGATTATAGTTATCAACACCAAAAATAAATTAGCTTCTTCTCCAAATTTTGTACTAATATATATACCCCTATTGTGTCTCAATGTAAAACATCTCATTCAATGAAATCTAGCTTTTATCTCTATTGTTTTCCCTTATTGTGTTTTTAGGCTAGTTTTACAACAAGTGTATTTTTATTAATTAGTATAGGAAAACAAAGATAACATAATTAAGGCTATTGGGTATACTTTAACGCCCTTTAACTACATGTAGGCACCACATCACCTACTTGATCCTCTTTCACCTTCATAACACACCAAGGAAATGGTTTAACCCCATTAACTCCCCTTAAAATTAATTAAAATACATACATCTAGCATGTTGTTGTGTGTGTACAAATTTTGCAATGCTTGATTCTCTCCCTCTCTCTCCTGGTTAACATCTTAACATGTGAAGTTTTTAATGCCTCTTAACACCCTTCAGGAGCGGTTTAACAACTGTTAACGGATGCCAACTAGGATTAACACCAACGGATGTTAGAGTATACCAGGTGGCCTAATATCGATATTGAGATGGAAATTAAATACGGTCAACATTATAAATGAGGTAATAGTTTTTAATGGGATTTTTGGAAAGAATTTTATGGTATTATTCTTACTAACATTTATAAATTTATAATTTCTCATTTCTTTCTAAACTAGTTAAATTTATGGGGGAGAAAAATGCCCGGATAGTCCCTGTGGTTTCGCCTTTTTTCACCTATAGTCCCCAACTTTCTAAAACTACCTGAATAGTCCTCAAGTTTTCATTTTTTGTTCACGGATAGTCCCTGGGTCTAACTTCAGTTATTTTTCTTTGTTAAAATGATGTGTAATGACAAAAATACCATTTCCTTAAAAGGCCAAACCATAGGGACTATCCGGGCATCTTCTTCATTTTTATTTATAAAACCCCTCCACCACACTTCATCTTCAACCTCCACCCACCATCACCCTCCTCCACCCTCCACCATCACCGCCACAGTCACGCCGCCTTACTCCCCTGCTTCTCCGGTCGGTACAATCGGGTGACAGGTAAACGAGAGTAATCGTTAACTAATTGTGATTTACTTGTGATTTACAGAATTGATGGCGAAACTCGGTGAATTGTGCGGGAAGAGAGTGAGTTTGAGGTGTCAGTTGCCTACAGAAGATCTAGATGCTCTTGTTACCATAACATGTGATGAGGATTTGACGAATCTCATTCAGGAATATGATCGAACAGCTTCGCTGCAATCGATTAAAATCCGAGCATTTCTATCAAATCCGAAGAAATGCTCACCGGCTCATTCAACCGCTTCTGGGTCTGGTACTTGTGGATCTAGTTCCTCCACTGGTACACCCGAAGCATCACCGAAATCACCACCTCTGTCAGTCAGTAATCGGTGTGTGTATACGTCGTCAAAATCGCCTTTAAATCTTCCGTTGTGCTACAACAAATCAGCTGGAAAGGTTCCGTGCTACGCTTATCGAAATTCCAATAGGTTTTGCCTTGTTCCTAATGGGAGCAATTGGCAATAACAGTTGGAAAAACAACTCAACTTTGGTGCTGTGAATACATAAAGAAAAAACCAATTACACATTTAATAGAGGCGTAATTCAAACGGTAATATATGGAGAAAAAATGCAAAAGAAATTAATATTTGCGTGATGTATGAGTGGACTGTATATAATTTAAATATTCGGATTCGTGTTTAGTTTCTATGATACTTTTGAGTGGTGGCAATGATTCAATGAATGAAATGCTTCAACAAATTTGAACTTATTTCAGTTATTTTCTTCTTTAATTCCCGTTGCTTGTCGTCTGAGATTGGAGATGCTTATCGTTGAGATTACTGTGGTTTCGTCTTCCGATTGTACCGACCGGAGAAGCAGGGGAGTAAGGCAGCGTGACTGTGGCGGTGATGGTGGAGGGTGGAGGAGGGTGATGGTGGGTGGAGGATGAAGATGAAGTGTGGTGGTGGGGTTTTATAAATAAAAATGAAGAAGATATCCGGATAATCCCTGTGGTTTGGCCTTTTAAGGAAAGGGTATTTTTGTCATTTCACATCATTTTAACAGAGAAAAGTAACTGAAGTTAGACCCAGGGACTATCCGGGAACAAAAAATGAAAACTTAGGGACTATTCAGATAGTTTTAGAAAGTTGGAGACTATAGGTGAAAAAAGGCGAAACCACAGGAACTATCCGAGCATTTTTCTCTTTATGGGGGTTGAAACTCCATATACACATGAGAGACTCCACTATGTAAGGAAATGAAAATACTGATCTCTTTTTATCCATTGGTCATACATTTAAACTACTACATTTATAAGATGATGACATCATCATTTAATAGTTTCTCCTCTCAATTGGCTAAAAAGGGCGGCAGATTTTGTTTTTTTTTTTTCAAGCAGCTGTCTGACACTTCCCTATTGGTCCAATAAAATTACGATTTTGTCCTTCTTTAAATTTACGCTTTTGCCATCAGTTCAAATTTATGTTTTCGCCCCCGCTTAAAAATAAATTTACGCTTTTATTCCCGGCTAAATATTTCGATTTTGCCCCCGGTTAAAATTTACGATTTTGACCGGTTTCAATTTACAGTTTTGCCATTAGTTTTTTCCCCTTAAAAATACGATTTTGCCATCAGGTCAAAGTTATGTTTTTGGCCACGCTAAAAAATTAATTTACGCTTTTTCTCCCGGCTAAAAATTCTAATTTTGCCCTCGGCTCAAAATTACCATTTTGCCCCGTATAAATTTATACTTTCGCCGTTAGTTTTTTTTTCTCACAGGCAGGTTACGATTTTGCCCTCAACTTAAATTAACATTTTGCCTTCCTGGTGACATTACAAGTTTGCCCCCAGTGCAAAATCACAGTCGTGCCGACAACTTCCTGGCACTCGCCCGTTGGTCCATTTAGTTTACAATTTATCCCTGAATTAAAATTATGATTTCGCCCTCAGTTAAAAATTACGTTTTCCCCATCAATTTAGTTTTTTTTTTTACCAAAACTATAAAGGTTTTTTGTTTTAATTGGTTTACTCGATTTTATTTTTTTTCGTGTCAAGGAGTTGCCTAACACTGACTCATTAGTTCTGAAAAAATACACTTTTGCCCTGACCTCAAAATTACGGTCTTCTCATTGTTTTCTTTTTTTCCCCTAGCAAAATTATAATGGTCTTTTTTTAATTGGTTGAAAATTATTCGGCTATCGTCCCGCAACACGGACGGGGCATCTACTAGTTGGTCATACAAAACAAATGTGTTGTGAGTTTTAAAACTGGAGCAAAAACATCTTTTACAAGTCGTTACTAATTAGGGTTATTCTAATAAGCAGAGATTAAATAGTTGATTAGTGTCAGTTTAAGACGCACAAATGATTGTATATCATATTTCAATCACATCATGGGTTATTAAAGCACACTTGAACACGTCACAACTATTCAATATGCTTGAACTATAAAGATCATGCAAGTAAGAATACACGCTGATGGTAATCACTCAAACCAAAATCCAAGCTTAATGCCCAGTGGGCTAACTAGTAATTAGGAGGACAGCTGCAAAAGAAGTCACAACTACACGCGCATAGCTCGTTACAACATGCTGGCACGCCACGTTTGCAATACATCTGGCAATCATCAGACGTATTACAAGGATCACCAACGCTTTGAAGTTTTTTCATGGAAGTCACACCATCATTCTTATAAATTTCTTGCTGGCTCATTCCCAATCCTTTGTCATCCAAACCACATGAGACTTGCCAACCTACAAATCGTAATTCTTTAGTGTAAACTCAAAACACAACGTTACAACAATTAGGGACGAATGTAACCAACCTTACCGGGTAAGGACAGATATAAGGCGATCACGAAAACCATCGTCAATGAAGTTTTCACCATTTTTAAAAGATAGCAACAGAAACTGTAAAATGTAAGATGTCTTCTACACCAATATTAGTTGTCTTGTCTCCATATATATAGAGTTTCCGATTATTGTCTTACCAAAAGCCCTTCAAATTCTCCTATTAATGCTCATTAATTTTATATGAAGTGTAAATGCTCATTAATTTTATATAAGTGCTATAAAAGGATATTTCGAAAGTAACGTCTCTTCCGATCCCTTCTCACCATCCCGGCTTGAATACTGAACTTCTCCCTTTCCGGTAATTCATTCCATACCATCTACTCTCACTCTCACCTTCCACTTATACTCAAGAGAAAACAATATTTATTCTCACGTTGGATGGTGGTTACAAGAAGAACCCACATCTTCCCTTTCCCGTAACGAGCCTAACAGTGGTTTTAGTTTACAGATCAAAATATTCTCAAGAACCCACAGTGATCGGAAGAATCTCCAACTTATCGAACCTAGTCTAACACCGCCCGTTTAACCTAGTGTTTCTTTACGACACAACATAGTATCAAAGGTGTGTACGAACGTTATCAAAAAGTACGCGAAAGACAACAAATTGTAATTCAAGCGCAAAAAACATGCAAGTGTAAAAACACAATATGTTGGTGTGTACCCATTTTTTTCCCTTGAAAATATACTAGCTCACTTCAATGTTGGATGATGATCACAGCCGATTCATACCACATGATCCTCTCGAATTACGGAAAATCAAATAGAGATAAACACCAATAAACTTAACTAATTGTTTTAATTCAAACTCATGAGGCTCTCATAAGACCATAAACAAAATCCAAACCCAATTATCAAACCTTGTCTATGTGTTTTGATATATATGTGTGTGTGGGAGTGTTAGTGCATTTTAGGTGTCAATCAACTCAGAGAACTTAGTTAGATAATGTTTTGGTCTTGTTTGTGTTCTGTGGTTCTTTAGATATTATGGTTTGATTATTTGAGACAAACACGGGTTTGTCTTGTAATGTGAATGAGTTTAACGAGATTTTCAAGAAATTGTTTGTGGTAGTGAACAGATAAGTTGCTAAGTTGCTGAAAAATGCACGAGGTGCGAAATTCGAGATATTCACTAGAGTAAAGAACTCATGAAGATTATGAAATACTTCAACACCTCACAACAACTGACAATGTACAAACGTGAACATGTTTCTCAATTAACAAAAGATACTGAGTTAGGATCCTCCTCTTACAGTCTTACGTCTTTTGAAGCAAACAAGTTTGGAAGATTGAAAAATAATTAATTTTTGGAAGCATCAGCCTATGGGGAGTCTGTTGATACATCTAGAGGCTAACGTTCCAAAATGATGAAGTAATCACAAATAAAGACCAAAGATAAAAGATCTCTAGCTTTTGTCAAATGGGAGATTGTTAATGCATTTTAGGTGCCAATCGCCTAAGATATCTTAATTAGATAATGTTTTGGTCTTGTTTGTATTTCGTGGTTTATATATTGGAGTTTGGTTATTTGAGACACATGAATGAGTCATTTGTTTGACTTTTCAAAAGTCAAACTAATGAGAAAATTCAAGGGATTGTGCCATTCTCTTGAAAAGTCAAGGGATTATGCCATTCTTTTGAATTTTCAATAGAATGTGCCATCCAATAGAGAGTTTCTCGTTCATTTGTCACAACTTTGCCAGACAAAACTCAAATCTCGTTATCATCAAATTGTAACCAAACTCTTGCGAAATCTAGCAGAAATAAGTTCTTTCTAAGAATTTTATACAATGACAAATGATGAAGTGTTAACAACACTGCAAGTTTCCAAGTCACTCATGACTGGCATCTGGAGGTTATCTAACTATCTTCACTCTCAGTAAAAAGTTTGCCTTTCTTTTAAAGTTTAATTTCAAAATTGCCATTTATTTACATTCATTTGCCATTATTGTTGTATCCAATAGAGAGTTTCTCGTTCATTTGTCACAACTTTGCCAGACAAAACTCAAATCTCGTTATCATCAAATTGTAACCAAACTCTTGTGAAATCTAACAGAAATAAGTTCTTTCTAAGAATTGTTTATAGTTTCCGCATATAATCAATTGTTATTGGTTGAACATCTTATACATTATAAACAAGATCGGATCCTAGAATTTCAAAAAGATAGTTTTTTCTAAGAATGTTAACAAATTTTAACAACCATGTTCACAAAAAAAACTAAGTTTAAATTGAGGGAGTACACTACATATTTTGTGAACATATATTGGGTTTTATATTTGACAAAGTATGGCAAATATTCCAATCCAGCTAATAGTTTTACCAAATCACTAGATGTGATATGGAACTTTAATAACATTTTAAAACACCTTACTAAGGTATCTCAATACACCTAACATGGATTTATGACTCATTTCAACATAGTATATGAAAGTTTCATTCCCATTAGCCAATTGTTGATTCACATTACGTATGGGATTTGAAATTAGTAACACGTGTTAATTTGAGTTATGGTTGATTTTACACATTTATTCAAAGATAAGATACATGTTGGCATGAATGTACTCATGAAATGTACAAAAGGTTGTGTATGATCTATGTATAATCATGGTTGCAAAAGTCGCTAGGCGCTCCCTAGTCGGATTTGAGAGTACTCGGCCTAGGCGGAAATTACTTGGGGAGTTATCGACCTAGACGATCAGTACTCGGGCCTCGACAACCTACCTTGTAACGAGTACACAGGGAGTACTTGAAGCCTAGATGGGACTTTTACAACCATGTGTATAATATACATGGACTATGATCATGTCTACACGACATATTTCCACGTATATGTTAGTCTCGTAACAGTTGTATGCTTCTCAAATGTCACCACCAAAACATTTGTATTAGATTACAACACACTATAACCTAATATGAACTTTCCAAACATACGAGTTATATTTCTAGTAACCTTTAACAATTATAATTTGAAATCACATGATTCAAGCTTTATCTCAACTTTAGCCAGGAACTTAATTTTTTATCAGATATATTTATGAATATAAATATAAAACTAATGCCTCTAATCTTGAGTTTGCTTCATACAAAGTATTTTTTTGTTATCTAACCATAATATACATCAATTTGGTCTTTAAGCTACATGCTTTTTCAATAACCCTTGCAAATGGGCCAGATAGTCTTGGAATTACTCCATTACATTTTTTGTTTATTGTTTCCATTCCTTATGGCTTCAAGCATTTTGATCTCTCATGACATGGAAATCTTTGTCATATGAATCTTGATTCAAGTTCGCCATCTTAACTACTCTCACTTTAAAACATGTATTTGCACCAAACAACATTCAGACTAGATTAGGTCTCATGCGTGATGCACTTATTTTCAAATTTGAAATGAAGGAATGAATAGCAATATTGTCTCTTAATAACTCCTACACAATGAGTTTATCGTTTTGACCCATCCTTAAAAGGGACAAATTTATATATTCTACTCAAAAGTTGGTACATAATTGTATATACCTAAATTAAAGTATAATATCAAATATATATTTTCAAACTTTTTAACATATATATTATTTCCTTAACACTAACATTAGGATATTTATAGTTCATAGTGTAAAAATAAATGAAAGGATATGGTTCTCATGTTATAAATTATACTTAATAAAATAAAATGTTGGTAATCGTCAAAACAACAAACATCAGTTGTCACTTTGTGACATCTAATGATTAGTTATTAGAAGCAATTGTTCCCTCTGAGGGTTTCATAGGGGATTTCATTCATATATGGAGTTATATCTTTTATAAAGAAATTAAGTGATAACGTTGTTGAGGGGGGACGTAAAGTATAATATTGAAATGGTTGTTAATTATCGTAATTTGAATCTTGATAATTTTTGTTTTGCTTTTGTTCTTATTAAACATGCTTAATCTAAGTCTTTAGAGGAAGTTGTTTGTGATGAAAATTAGATAAGAACAATGAACGAGGGAATGAAACTTAATAGAAATAATACTTGGGTCTTAACTAATGTTCCCAATGAACAAGAACTATTAGTTGTAAGTGCAATTTTGGAATAAATTATAAGTCATTAGGTGAAATAGATAAAATGAAACTAGATTAGTAATGAAGGCTAGGGTGACATGGGAGGTTTAGATTTTGATAAAGCGTTTTCTTTTGTTGTCAATATGGTGTGCATAAAATGCTTAATCAGATTAATTATAAACAAGGGTTAATATATGTTTCAATTGAGTATGAGTAATGCTTTTTGTATGAATATTTGTCAAAAGACGTGTGTATTTCTTAAAAGAGACCCAAAGTGTGCAAATTGGTTATCTTTATAAGGTCTAAAATAGGTTCCTGAAAATGGAATGAAAAGTTACTTTGTTAGAAATTAGTTTTGTGCATTTATGTTAGTGACTATTTGATGTGGGCCCAAGTGTGGAGGAGCGGGCCATTTTGTATTTGGAGGCCCAAGATCTTGTAACAAAAGGGGCTTCACTAAAATGGCTCTAACTTGGGCTACGGGGGCCCGTTTTGGGCATACGACCAGGCGAAACGAACGTGAGAACGAGCTCCATCTTGCTTACGGCGGTTTGGGTCATCGTCCGGGCCGAATTGCAACCCAAAGGGCACGAAATTTGAACTGAAAAATTGAGTAGTTTCAAAATTCAAGTCTGATTGTTCAAATGACTAGAGCAACACATAAATAGAGACAGAAATTCGAAATGGGCCTAAAATAGACAACGGGCCAAATACAATCCCACAAACAAAATGCCCAAAATACTTCAAAAAACATAAAAACTTAAATAAGTAATAGAAATAAGCGTTTTTTCGGCCCGGACGATGACCCAGGCGGTTTGCACCAAGAAACAAGTGAAAATGTAGAGGATAAAAGCAA
This sequence comes from Helianthus annuus, assembly GCF_002127325.2. Taxonomy (NCBI): domain Eukaryota; kingdom Viridiplantae; phylum Streptophyta; class Magnoliopsida; order Asterales; family Asteraceae; genus Helianthus; species Helianthus annuus. Next base: position 165,132,707 of record NC_035445.2, on the reverse strand, counting down.
ACGAAGGTGGTCCTTCAAGTTTCGAGAACACTAAACCTCCTAACACCTTGAAGTACACTTGGAATGGATGGAGCTTGCAAGAAAATGGTGGTGGTGTGGTGATGAGGGGGCGGCCGAGAATGGAGGAGAAGAAAGGAGTGGTGTGGTGATGAGAATGATGAACCTCTAGTTTATCTTATATTCCAACTTCACTAATACCCTTTGGTCCATGTGTCTACAAGAGTACATACACAATCTAGCTCATATCACTTTGGAAGGATTTAGAAGATTAGAAAATTTTGGAGTGGGGCCCCTCCATGGGCCGGTTATAAAAGGGGGGGGGGGTTAAATGAAAATTATTTGGTAAATGATAATTAGTGGGGTGTTAGATGTAAAAATCTAATGTTTAGTGTGTTACACGTATCATGTAGTGTGTTTAAGTGTTCGGGGACAAAGACTAGCTTAGAAAAATAAAAAAAAAGTTTTTAACAATAATTTAGTGTTCCGGGTAATGTCCGATTGTTCGGTTAAATGTCGTTCCGTTAAAGTGCTAAGTTATTCCATATATTGTCTTTTAGGTAACTTTTTGTAACACTTTTAATTCCCAACACTCAGGAAAGCATACAAGACTATTTAGTAACTTTTCTACGCAAGACTAGTATGTTAACAAGCACATGTAAGTATGACACAGTAATCAGAAAGCAGTTAAGTAATTCAGCACAGTCATCAAGCACTTTAATTAACATAAATAAATCGTACGGATACATGAAATTATGAGGGTTGTCACATTCTCCCCCTGTTAAGAGAATTTCGTCCCGAAATTTAGCACGTGGTTACTGAGGAAGCTAGTTAAGTTGCGTTGGTTTCCTGGTTTTCCTGGGGTGTCACACCAGACGCATTCACTGACCTGAAAGAATAACTAGTTGAGTCATATATGCCAACTACTAATGCTCCGATTAAGATAATTGTCTCAAAAGGACAACATATATTGGTTATGAGTCTATGGCATGCCTGAAGCATGGTAAACTAGTCGATTCCAAAAATAAAATCCTTGAGAAAGGGAGCAAGGAATGAAGATGGTCAAGTCGAGGTATGTAAAAGGGTCTCCTTAAGAGACATTAGACATCAAGGTTCAAGAAGGATCTCAGGTACCTGAAAGAGATCTCAATAGTTTATATCATGTCTAGAAATATATGGAATCGCAATTTTAAAATCGACGTCGTTATACTTTTGTATATAATGTAGCGCTTGAAATGGTTAAATGACGATGATCATAATTTAAGATATGCCTATGAATTAATACATATAAATGATTGGCCAAAAGCGAAAGGACCAAAATAAGGCAGAGTTGAATTCTCTAATGGAAAGTTCGCGGACCAACAATCCATACAACTGAATTTGTAAAGTATGTTGGATACAAATGGGTCTTTTATGCGAATCATGTGAAAATGAAACTAAATGAGATAAGGAAAAATTGGTGGCACAAGGATTTTCGCAAAAACTAATGATTGATATTAAAGAAACACATTCTCTAGTGGTGGATGCAATGACTTTCCAATATCTTATTTGTCTGGTAATATAGAGAGAGAATAGACATGCGTCTTATGAATGTTATGTATTTCTTGATACTAAAAGTATACATAAAGGTCCCCAAAGGATTTGAATGATTAAAATCATGTAAGTTAAGTTCTTGAGAACAATATGATCATTGTATATAGATTCATTTTGAATACGATTGAACTCTTGATGAGTTTCCTAAAGCAATTGAGTTCCCTAAAGGTGAATTGAAAAACGATGTAATTCTTGTGCACCAATAAACATACATAGAAAACTTGTACCAAGTGATTGTGATATGTCGATAAATAGTGTATACGCATGGTATAATATGTATTTTGGAGATAAAAGCAAGTGTCCATGCCATTTTTGCATATGATATAGAAATCTATGTGTTACATGAGCAAGTTTATGTAGCAAAACCATTGAAGAGTGAACGCACATGCATATTTAGGTAAGATGGAAAAAATTCCCTCGTGGATTGATGATGCCAAAAGCATTGATATCAAAAACTCAAGAACGTACTATATGAAGCTGATGATGTCACTAAATCTCCCTAAGAGAAAAAATGAGCTCAATTAAAGCAAGAATTTGCAAATGAAATATGGTATTGCAAATTTATGGCTCGATATGTAAAACATACATTTATTAATATCCATCAATCATAATACATCTAGAAAATGGTGGACATTTTTATATGGACCAAGCTTATGGTGTAAGTACATTTAATGATATCCAAATATTTGATACATAAAAAAATGAATTTTAACATCTTCTATCAAAGAAGCAAAGATCTTTGGTCCTGAAGTACCATAGTTCAATACAAATTGTATTAATATATCTTGCTAGTTATGCATGAACATATATCATTAAATTCATTTGCAAGATATAACTTGTGTACAGTGATGAGATAGCGTAATGGGTAAAACATATATTTTCTATACCCTTAAGGTACGAAAGATAGGAGTTCATATTTTACTAACCCATCAACAAGTTTGGTTAGTTTTGTAAATGCGGAGATTATAGCAAAACACATCCATGGATCTTATAGTATCTGCTTACAAGAGGAGGCAATTAAACTTTCACATGAAGATCATACATCAATGTATCAAGAGATCAAGCGAGAAATTACTTACTACAAAAGTTTTCAGCAACTTTCATAGAAGATTGGCACCTGTTAATTAAATGATACCATATCATAATGAGGGGGAGTTTTACACAAGTTGCACTCTTTTTCTCTTCACTAAGTTTTATCCCATTGCGTTTTCTTAGTAAGGTTTTTAATGAGTCAACGTACATGATCCAGAATATCAGGGGGAGATAATACGGGCTGTACTCTTTTTCCCTTAGCTAAGGTTTTGTCCCACTGGGTTTTCCTGGCAATGTTTTTAACGAGGAAACATCTCCAAGCGTATCAAGTTGATAACAAAGGGGGAGTGTTATAATTATATTGTTACTAGGTTATCTACCCGTGTGATACACGGGTTGAACAATTTAATTTTGATAAGGAATCAGAAATAATAAAAGAACTACAAAATTAGTTGTGGTACGAAATAATTTTTCAAATAATTAGTCTAAAAATGCTTATACATGATCACCTTATTCCAAAATTAGGATGTAAATTTATGAATTAAAGGTCCTGATTTTTGTAACATTCAATGCATTATGTTAGACCGTATTAATCTTAAAACATGAATTAAAACATTAAAGGTGTAACCTATTGGTTCAAAAACTAAGTTGTTATATATCATAAGCAAAAACTAACTTTTTACATATCATAAACATAAACTAAAACAAATCACCATGAAAAGGGTTATAATTGGTAATAAACAACACAAATACATAATATGAACGTGGAGGTCATCAACCATTGTTTTCCACCCGATAATGAATGTTGGATCACCATATACTCCAGGTTAAAAAGCTGTGTATTACACATATTTGAAAAAAAATATTAAATGATTACTATTTATTATGTATAGATCATGAGTTTGATATCGATATTATTTAAGCTCTATTTACTATTGAGACTTTTGTCATATGTGAAAGCATTACACTAATAAATCATGCACCTCCAAGTAGGTAACTTTGAAGCCTTTGTACTAAAAACGACCTATTTAAGTGGAGGTTTGTCTTGGAAACCAAATACGATTACAACCTTGCAGCATGAAGCATAAGCATCCATGATTACAACTGCTTGCTCACGTCCTATATATGGATATGTACATATTCAAGTCGTCAACATTAATGTATTAGATGTAAACATGAAAGAATAAGCAACTGCAGGGTGGAATATTTTAAACTTAACAAAAAGGGTGCGCCAGATTGGACAGGGCGACATGTCAGAAAGGTTCATGTCAGATCGAGTCGCTTTAAAATAAGCCAGAACAGGTTCGGATCATGATGGGTTCAGGTATACATCTATAAATAATAATATAAATATTATTATAGAAATGATTTATGTGATACACAGTAAATTTACGATACAATAATGTTCTTTTTATTTAAGTAACAATAAATAAATTTCACTAATTATTAGATTGAATTAATATAAAAAAAGTCAATTACCAAATTAAACCAACAACAATCAGGTACAAACCTGCAATGGTACAAAAAGATAAAAAAAATAGTACTCACTTTTCTCTCCCATGGTATTAAACATATCAACTGATCGAAAAGGAAGTTATATTATCCGAAGGCACGTCACACGTTCTATAGCAAACTTCACTTGTGCTTCACGTAGGCAGGGATGAGCAAATGGTACCAGTACCCGTTCAGAACCGGTACCGAATTTCCCAAACTACTTGATTTTCGGTACCGACATTTTGTGTTTTCGGTACCGGTTCGGCACCGGTTTTTACCTTCAAATACCGGTCGGTACCGGTACCCATTTTTTGGGATTTTCCGGTACCGGTTGGTACCAAGCTCATCCTTGATTATCCCTTGATGACACGTTTCTTTTCATCAATTAAGCACGCACCTTGCTACCTACGTTAAGATTGTAAAATCAGGATTGTTATAACGACAAAAACAAAACCAGTAGGAAGAACTTGTGGAAACAGATGATGAATAGATTGCTAAGTTAACATACCATACAACCAATATCCAAAGTTGTTTTAACAGAATGCTCTATATAAACAATAGAGTTCCACCACCTAGAAACTTAAAAACATTTCCAAATTAGGTGTTATGTATTTGATCAAGTCCAAGTCCAGTGTTATGCATCTGCATCATCTATTACCAAGTCTAGTTACGTGTTATGTATTTGATCATCTCTAATTTGTGTTGTACGATGTGAAGTGGTGGAAACAGAACATGCCTACGCATATAGCTGCACCATAGAAATACAATATAAAGATGAGTTTCTTTTTAAGAAAATATAATTTAGCTTTTCAAGAAGAAATAACTTACAGAATGACCCAAAGGACTATAGATTAGCAATGTCATTATATTCAACATACACAAACTAAAAAAATGTGTATATAACTATATATAGTTTCTGCATTTTTCTTATTCCAGCTAAAGTTCTAGCTTTTTGAAGCGAAGCTGCCAAGGGTATGCTAACTTCAATTACTATGAAAATTTGCTCTACATGATGTTAGATATCAAGCACTCAAAAATGTATTCATCTAAGAAACGTTTAATAAAACACATAAGAGGATAAATTTGGGTTATCACAAATACATCATACATCATGTTGTTCTAATCTATCAAACATGGATAATTTCATTAAGAATTAAGAAAATGCAATAACTTTACCTCTGCCATTGCAGGACTCATTTCTTGCCACTCTTTTTGAGACAAGTACCTCCCAAAGCTCCCTCTTGAGCTTTAGCATTAAGCCCTTTGAAGACCTGCCCAGTTTACAATTCACCAACCTAAATCTAGCCACCATAAATGTATTGAACATGAAAAAAAGGACAAAAATCTAAAATCATACCTTACCCTTTTCCATCTTCTTTTGAATTTTGGTCTTGTCTATCTACACAAACAATCACAAGATAAACAAATATGGCTAACAATGATCCAAAAAATTGATGGACAGGAAGATAATAGTAAGATAAACATCAAAAGATGAAAAACATCTCACCAAAATAAAACCCTAATTTGAACAATATGACATCTTTGTAACAAAACAAAAAACAATAGTGTTAACAAATCTGACTAAAAAATCCTAATCGGAATAAATTTGACTAAAAAAGCCTAATCGAAACAAATCTGAACCAAATCAAACCCTGACGTGAACATAACGATGAAACCCTAATCCTAACATCAATTCGGTGTAACAAAATTGAAACGAAGAAACTTAACAGTAAGATAAGCTCACCTTGAAGAGGAAGAATCGAAAACCAGATGGAATAAAGGCATATGAATTAGGGAGAACTGGATCGTTAGGATAGTTACAGTGTTTTTTTGATGGGTTTGAATATGGATTTGCAAATAGGAGAGTTTTGTGTCATATAGGAAGTTTAATGAATTTGATAGGCGGGTATACGAGCGGAAAACCCATCAAAAAGATTGCTTGAGAATGAGACACGTGTCCCACCAACAGTTTCATTTATTATAGAGAAAAATGCCCGGATAGTCCCTGTGGTTTCGCATTTTTTCACATATAGTCCCCAACTTTCTAAAACTACCTGAATAGTCCCCAACTTTTCATTTTTTGTTCCCGGACAGTCCATGTGTCTAACTTCAGTTTGTTTTCTCTGTTAAGTGGGTGTGAAATGACCAATTTACCCTTTCCTTTAAAAGGCCAAACCACAGGGACTATCCGGGCATCTTCTTCATTTTTAGAGAAAAACCCCACCATCACACTTCATCTTCATTTGCTGGTCTGAGTTAGGTTATTGTTAGGTTGTTCAGATTTGCCTACGATCCGGATCTGTTTCGGTTAGGTTAGATTGTTAATCGATGCGTAAAATTGTAGTTGTGGATTAGAATATGAGGTAGGTTGATATAAGTCACTGAGGTTTTAGCTTAATATTTTGGTTTTTGCTCTGTGAGAAGGATTTATGTTGATTGCAATCGTTAATGGTGGTATTGTTACTAGTTCTCATGTTAGGATTATTTGTGAATAGATCTGTTTGTTTTTATATCATAGATCAGCTCAGTAGAGTGGTAAATATCGGTCAACGATGACAATCATTTGTCAAATTTAGTAAAAAAACTATCATCAACAGATTCATATTTGATAATGCATGTGTAAACTTTAGTGTTTCAGTTGAACTTTTGCTGTGCTAATCTATCTATATAATTCAATATTTTTCAACAGATGGATGGGAGAACAGGTGGGTTAAATCTGACTGGAAGAAAGATGAGAACATCGCAGGTCGTTGGCGGTGACGGTGGAGGAGGGTGATGGTGGGTGTAGGTTGAAGATGAAGTGTGGTGGTGGGGTTTTTCTCTAAAAATGAAGAAGATGCCCGGATAGTCCCTGTGGTTTGGCCTTTTAAAGGAAAGGGTAAATTGGTCATTTTACACCCACTTAACAGAGAAAACAAACTGAAGTTAGACCCAGGGACTATCCGGGAACAAAAAATGAAAATTTGGAGACTATTCAGGTAGTTTTAGAAAGTTGGGGACTATAGGTGAAAAATGCGAAACCACAGGGACTATCCGGGCATTTTTCTCTTTATTATAATAGTAAGATAAGATTATAGTTATCAACACCAAAAATAAATTAGCTTCTTCTCCAAATTTTGTACTAATATATATACCCCTATTGTGTCTCAATGTAAAACATCTCATTCAATGAAATCTAGCTTTTATCTCTATTGTTTTCCCTTATTGTGTTTTTAGGCTAGTTTTACAACAAGTGTATTTTTATTAATTAGTATAGGAAAACAAAGATAACATAATTAAGGCTATTGGGTATACTTTAACGCCCTTTAACTACATGTAGGCACCACATCACCTACTTGATCCTCTTTCACCTTCATAACACACCAAGGAAATGGTTTAACCCCATTAACTCCCCTTAAAGTTAATTAAAATACATACATCTAGCATGTTGTTGTGTGTGTACAAATTTTGCAATGCTTGATTCTCTCCCTCTCTCTCCTGGTTAACATCTTAACATGTGAAGTTTTTAATGCCTCTTAACACCCTTCAGGAGCGGTTTAACAATGTAGGTCCCTATCCGGTGGATGACGAACCTAAACCTTGTTATACAAACCTACTAGCTAGTGCGGAATCCCAGCTAGCAAGCAAACCGAGTTAGTAGCAAGTAGAGAAACAAACACACAAGTTCACCGATTAACACAATTTGTATTAATGCAATGAGGGTTCGGTTACAAGCTCAATGTTTACAGAAATGTTCTATAAACTCTCAAAGTGTGTGAGTGTTTCGGACAGAATGCTCTCTCAGATGTGTGTGTTCTGTCTGTGTGCATCTCTATCTAAAACTCAACACTGCATGGGTATATATATATACCCAGCCCTTGATGTCTGCTCCGAAGGATTCCGAAGGACCCGATAGATGGTCCGAAGGATCATCTATCGAAGACCAAGTATTCGAAGGATCATCAATGACCTCGAAAGATCACCTTTCGAGGTCTACCATTCGAATCATATCTTTCGATGAGGTCGAAGGATCCACATCATCCTTCGACCTCTTATCCTTCGACACAGTAGCATCTTTCAACATCTTTCATATGTTGACTAAGTCAAACCAGGAGGACGGTTGACTTGGTCAACTTACAGGACTAAACAGGACATCGTTTACATACAGACCGAATACAGACAAAGTACAGACACAAGTGCACCAACAAACTCCCCCTTGGCTGTAGCTTTGTCTTTATCTTCTATAGTTGTAGACTCGTCTCGAACTTCGACGGTCTTTGGTCTTCGAGTTCCCAAAACTCTGATGTCCTTCCATGTCTTCAATGTCGGAGGATCTTCAAAGTCTTCACGTCTTGAAAGCAGAGAGTGTATCAACAAACTACCCGTATCATGTAGGAAGTGTGTTGACAAACTCCCCCTTAACATAAGCTCCCCCTTGAGTTATGCTCGTGAAATGACTTTATCTTTATGAAGTGAGATCCTTGAGGTGTTGATGATGGTCAGCAGCAACTCGATCATCTTCATCCTTTGAGTGCCTTCTCGTCGTGTCTTCATTCCAAAGCTTCGTCATCGACTATGTTCTCCCAGCTTTTAGAATCTGCACATGCAAGAAATCTAAACGCGTAATGAGAACAACTGCTTGGAACTGATACAAGTGACACACATATGACCATGTCGCAATCAAACACCGTCCGACAGTTTGAAAGTTTTAATAAAATTTATCAATTTTAGTTTTTAACTTTCAAAACATGCAAATTTCGACCGTTTATGAAGATTTAGTCAATTCAGTTTTCGTTCAGGTTTCAGGTAACGAAGACTTGAGCTCCAACATCGTACGATCGAAAATAAAGCAGAAATAAAATCTTTTTGGTATTTTATTTATTTTTTTTTTTTTTGTATTTCTCAAATGTAAAGACTGAAAGCAGTAAATAAATATATACATACATTCTTTTTGCGAGTTTCGAGGGTAAGAGAATCATATCAGTGTACGGTCATGCCAAAACGCTCTTTTTGTTCAGTTAGTTAACATTAAGATAAACATCCTATAACAATTATCGGTATTGTTGTCCACTTAAGCTCAACTTATCAGATGTAATCATGTTTAGAGGATACGTTAAGGTATGATTTATACTTACCGACCGGTGTTCATCCACATCACGACACATTCCCGTATCAAGGTATGCACGAGGGTTCATCTTACCGGTGAGTATACCGATTATCATCTGTTTGACCGTATATGATGTGAGATTCTCACTTATTTTGAATGAAAACAAGTCCTATGTGATAGAATCACTTATTTATGAGGAACTTGATTTTCGTATGCATGAGGGCACAGGTGCAAGTCCGTGAACAGGTCAGTACTTCCGTACAGCAGAGAGACGAACTTGACACCCGGATAAATGTGATATTTTATCACTTATTTGATTTGGACATGTGATTGTTTATCACTTATTGAGGTCGAATGCAGTATGTATATGTACACGTATGTATAGTATCATGGAAGATCTAGACTTGCGTCCCCGTTATTTTTCGGTAAAAGATACAACCATGATACCCAGATGATAAGCAGCATAAAGACCGAATATCTCAGAACCTCGGCAATCTATCAAACGAAATTTCGGTACTAAGACCATATGCCCATGAATGGTTCCCACCTGGTCTTCAGTCGATTAAGATTTATATCACCCTGCACACTTTAAAATGATTGTGAGCCTACCGATACATCTTATATAGAACTGCTTATCGTTCTTCATTTAAGGTTTAAAGAGGTTTGGATAGACCACTGATGTACTATCATTTTCTCTTTTGCTCACCAGGAAACTCATTTTTGTTTTTCTATTGTTTTTGTATTTTTGAAATTTTTCGATGTTTTTGGATTTTCATATTTTCGGATTTACTCCCCCTAAAATCAACAAACTAAGATAAATTTAAAAACACAAAGATATTTACAAAAATGATTTTCTGATGTTGGTTTTACTCTTGCTTGACCTTAATGCCGTTTACCAATAATAAGAAGTCAAATCTAGATTTGTCAAAAGCTTTGGTAAATAAGTCGGCACGTTGGTCATCGGTGTGGACCTTAACAACATCGATTAGCCTTTTCTCAAAGCAATCACGTATGAAGTGATATTTGATTTCGATGTGTTTGGTCTTTGAATGCTGCACAGGATTTCTAGTGATATCTAAAGCAGCAGAATTATCAACGTATATAGGAGTAGTTAGGAATTCAAAACCGTAGTCCCGCATTTGTTGTTGGATCCAAAGAACTTGGGAGCAACAACTTGAGGCAGCAATGTATTCAGCTTCGCATGTTGATGTAGCAACACATGTCTGCTTCTTGCACTGCCATGTAACTAGGCGATTTCCCAAAAACTGACATCCAGCCGTTGTGGATTTGCCGTCGATTTTACATCCGCCAAAATCAGAATCACTGAACGCTACCAGTTCAAAGTTATTATCCCTAGGGTACCACAGACCAGTGTCAGGGTACGCCTTCAAATAACGAAAAATCCTTTTAACAGCTGCAAGATGGGAGGCCTTTGGATTAACTTGATATCTGGCAAGAAGACACGTTGGATACATTATGTCTGGCCTTGATGCTGTGAGGTACATGAGAGATCCGATCATAGCGCGATAGATTGAAGGGCTAACAGCTTCTCCCTTCAAGTCTGGAGTAATTCCGTGATTAGTTGGCAATGGGGTACCAATGGGCGTTGCATCAGACATCTGAAACCGGTTCAAGATGTCACCAACATATTTAGTCTGATGGATGAATATCCCAGACTCTGTTTGTTGTACTTGAAGGCCCAAGAAGAAGGTCATTTCCCCCATAGCACTCATCTCGAATTTCTCCTGCATAATCCGCTCGAAATTCCTACACAAAGCATCATTAGTAGAACCAAAAATAATATCATCAACGTATACCTGTACCAGAAGCAGATCTCCATCTTGTTCTTTGATGAAAAGAGTGCAGTCGATAAGACCTCTACGAAAACCATTTTCCAGCAGATAGTGAGATAAGGTTGCATACCAAGCTCGTGGTGCTTGATGAAGACCATAGAGAGCTTTGTTGAGCAACCAAACCCGATCGGGATGGATAGGATCTTCAAAACCTGGAGGCTGTTCGACGTACACCTCTTCTTCAACCACACCATGTAAAAATGCACTTTTCACGTCCATCTCATAAACCTTGAATCCTTTGAAGGAAGCATAGGCTAGAAAGATTCGAATTGCTTCGAGACGTGCAACAGGTGCATAGACTTCGTTGTGGTCGATTCCTTCAATCTGACGAAAACCTTGAACGACTAAACGAGCTTTGTTTCGGATAACAACTCCACGGTCATCCTTTTTGCATTTGAAGACCCAACGGGTACCAATCTTCTTGTATCCAGCAGGTTTCTCTACTAGTTTCCAGACACCCAGCTTCTGGAATTGTTGCAGTTCTTCCTGCATTGCTTCAACCCAAGCATTATCCTTCAAGGCATCTTTCCACGTTCTTGGTTCTTCCTGTGAGACATAACACGCGAAAGACCAATCGTTTTGTTGCCCGGATTCTCGAATAGCTGCATACAAGCCTGCATTGTTGTTGTTTCGCAACATGTTTCTTGTCTGAACGCCACTTTGCACATTTCCAATGATGTTTTGTTGAGGATGGGTATTATGAATCCTTGTTTCTGGATTTTCTGGAACTGGAACATTTATACCCAGGTTGTTGAGATTAAGATCAACAACCAATTCAAGACCAGGAATTGACGAAGAGGATGATGCAGTAGCCTCAGCTGTTCTATGGGCATCCACTGGAGGAGTACCCTCTGAAGTACCATGAACTGCTGTTGTTGGAACTTCTTGATCTGCATCCACAAATTCGTCATCCTCTGAGGATTCGTTCAATTCGTTTGCATCATGAAAATCCTCATTGTTGAGAGTATTATTATTCACCGAAGAAGATGGTTCTTGATTAACAAGAATCGGACGAACCACCGGTGAAACTGTTGCATTATCACTCTCGAAAAACATCCTAGCCGCAGCATTATCTTCAACGGCTTCAACATTGATCGAATTAAAGAAGTCATCATACTCAAACATCCAAGGTTGACCCGGATTTTTGACAGGCATGGTGTGCCTTTGTACTCTGACCTCAGACCATTCCTCGACCCTTTTAGTCTCTAGATTCCAGACTCGCAAGTTAGGGGTGGCATACCCAAGAAAGTATCCATCAATTGCTTTTGCCCCAAACTTTCCATTAGGATCGATGATTGTGCATGGAGCTCCAAACGGTTCAAGATAAGACAAATCTGGTTTCCGTTTTTGAAGAAGCTCAAAGCAGGTCTTGTTGTGCCTTTTGACTGTAAGGACTCGGTTCAATGTATAACATGCAGAGGCCACAGCTTCAGTCCAGAATGGAATAGGTAGCTGTGACTCTACCAACATTGTCCTAGCAGTCTCGATCAATGTGCGGTTCTTACGTTCAGCGACGCCATTCTGTTGAGGAGTATAAGTAGCACTAAACTCATGAAGAATACCTTTTTCAGTGCAGAACTCCGTCATGGAATGATTTTTGAATTCAGTACCATTGTCGCTACGTATCCGCCTAACCTTTAACTTATACAAATTCTCAATCTGAATGATCAAGTTTTTGATAATGCCAAAGGTTTCACTCTTGTGTGCCATGAATGCAACCCAAGAAAATCTTGAATAATCATCGGTTATCACGAGACAGTATTGGTCACCCCGAATACTCTTGTGCTTGACAGGACCGAACAAATCCATGTGCAAACGTTCAAGAGGAACTGCCACCGTGTTGATTTTCTTTGTAGGGTGCTTCTTCTTTGTTTGCTTTCCTTTCTGGCACGAAACACAGACGTCTTGAAGATGGAAATTTTTGAGAGGAACACCATTCACTAATTCATTTGAAACCAAATGATTCATTTTGCGTAAGTGAATGTGACCCATACGTCTATGCCAAGAGATAGTGTCTTTTTCTGTGGCTTTGGAAACGAAACAAGTTGCTTGTGCAGACGTAGTAATAGCCTGGCTCATATCAAGGACGTACAAATCATTAATCCTTGGAGCCGACAAGAGAATCCATTCTTTTGGAATTTTGAAGCCGGGTTTCAGCACATAACATCCATTAGCATCAAAGTGTACTGAGAACTGTTTGTCACAGATTTGAGAAACACTAAGAAGATTGTGATCAAGTTGTTGCACAAAGTTGATCTTGTCAAAACTGACAATCCCGTTGGATATCATTCCTTCACCCGTAATGTATCCACCCTTATCTCCAGCAAAAGCAACATAACCTCCCCTAATAGATTTAACGTCGTAGAGAAGCTTCATGTCGCCTGTCATGTGCCTGGATGCCCCACTATCAACAATCCAGTGACTACTGATAGTTCCTCCTGAAGCACCCTGCACATGAATTCAAGTGATTAGTTGGAGATGGGGACCCAAGCCATTGTGGTCTTGGGTCTTCCATTTTCATCAATGACAATGACCTCTTGTCTTTGATGGTTGATGAGTTGTGATGTTCCCCCTGATTTAGTAACCGATTTTGGTCTCCAAGTCTGTTTTGTTTTACCAGTGTCTTTCTTTAAAATTTTAACTTCTTTGTTGTTTGAAGTTTTTAATTTTTCTGGTTTTACAGAAACAGATTGTTTTTGAGTCACATCGATTTTAATTGCTTTTTCAACCTTTTTGACCTGCTGGCGTTTCTGTTTCTTTTCCCTTTCTTTTACAAGTCTGGGATCTTGTTTTGTGGAAACAGTTGGCTTACGGTCAGTTTTACCACGGGGATCATCAACCTTTTCTTTCTGCTTATGAAGATATGGGCAATTTCGAATTATATGCCCAATGGTTCCACACTCAAAACATGTTCTTCGTTCTACAAACCCCGAAGAATCATGTGATCGTCTAGCCGATGATGTTGAACTTTGTGAACCCGAGGTACTAGGCTTTGAATTGCTTTGTTCATTTCTTTTCAAAATTGTAGCCTTTTTGACAAAATCCAAGTTAGATTGATTTTCAAACTTTTCCATTTTGTCGGTTCCCGTCGACTTCACAAAGTTAACATTTTTCTTGTTTTTCTTCTGATTCGGCTTCTTTTGAGTTTGAGCCGGTGATTTTCCTTTGGTCTTGGTGTGATTTTGCTGTTTTGGCACAGTTGGTAATTTCTTGTTGCCAAATTGTTTTCGAACTTCAGCTTTAGGAACAGGAGGACACTGTGTAACTGTAACATGTGGTCCTGACTTTCCCAAAAACTTACTTGTCGAATTTTCAAAGACTTTGCAGATTAAGGATTGATTAACATTCTTAATGGGAAAATCTTTGTCTGAGTAAACTTTATCATCACCAACTAGAGTGTACAGCAAATTCACACTCTCCGGCTCTTCTGCAGATGTGGACTCAGTTGCAACAGTCTTAGCGGGTTGTACAGGGGGATCACATAGAATGTGATTCTCAAGAGGTATGTCCTCATTTTTGGTTACCGCATCAGACTTTGCTGGTACAGTATCGTCAGATTCATCATCAGAAGAATCAACATCCTCAATCACAACTGGAGGATCTTGATTCTGTTCAGCACTTACAAATGTATCTGCTGACACATCTGAATCTGAGGATACTTCCTTTTGGTATCCGAGTCCTGCAGCAAACTCCTTCACATCTAGAGGTACAGATGGCTCAAAATGAGTTCTGTACTCTTCATCTGGCATGGCATCATAATTATGTCTCACTGGTGGTGGACACTTCTGATAGCCTATGCACGTGACATCCCTTTTCGCTTTCTGAACTTCAATAATGTGATCCAGCACATAACTAGAGCTCAAATAACTGTCTAGCTTAAGTTGGATCGCATCACTTTCGGTTTTTACACAAGCCATCTCCTTTTGCATATCCTCAAGACGAGATATATACAAATTTATATCAGTTTGTTTTCTTGAAACCATTTTAGTCAACTCAGATTTATCTTTCTTTAAGGTTTCAATCGTTGACTTAAAATCCTTTTCATGGTTTGCATAAAACATATTGGCTTCTGTGCATTTTGAAAGATCCACAGTCAACTTCTGATTGTGGATGAATGTCACATCATATTTCTCTTGCAAAGCTTCATGCTTGCTTTGCAAGTCACACCACTCAACATTCAAGGAACTATGTTTGTCTTGCAAGTCAAACAAACTAGCTTGTAAAGCATCATGTTTGGCTTGCAACTCAGACATGTTTCCTTCTAAATCTGCACACCTAGCATGCAATCTATCACACTCATCACAGTTAATAGCAGTGGGTTCATCGACACTTACCTGACTTGATGAACTGTCGACATTAGCCATAAAGGCTGAATGGAGAGAAGACGAGGTATAAGCAGCTTGATCCACCAAGATAGATCTTCTTTGAGTTTCTGCTGCAGCTTCTCCCAAGAGTTCATCAATGTCTGCATCGGTTGTAGCATTTGATGTCTCATCCACATGATCATCACCAGAACTGGATGATTCTTCATCAGCGCTCCTACTATACCCCGAGGAGTCTTCATCTTCAGACGATTCACCACCACTGGCAGAAGATTCTCCACCACTGGTGTGAACTAGCTCCTTCACAACCTGAGCAAAGCATGCTGTTCTATCGGGAGCATCACCACCCAACTGGATTGACCAGTCACAACCTTCATCCACCTGAACTGCTAGAGCTTGGTTGGTTTGGTTATTTGCAGGCACCAATGAACGCTCAGTGTTTCTGTTCTGATTCTGCTGGTTGCCTCGGTTTCTGAAGGGATTTTGATTCCCGTGCTGTGCTGGCTTTGTACATTCCCTTTTAAAGTGGCCCCGTTCACCACAGTTGAAGCATTTAACAGCCTGCTTATCGAACCCATACTTGGTGTCTCGCTTACTTTCCAAGCTGGTTCTGCCAGTACTTTCCATCCAATCCTTTGCTCTTCTCACAGCACTCGCAAAGGCCCACTTGATATCCATCAAGTCCATCTCTTCCTTATCAATCTGCCTGTAATCTTCTTGTGTCAGATTAATGTTTCCAATCTGACCTTCTATCAATCCACAGTACGCGCTCACTACAGTGTTAAGTAGCTCCATGTGTTCCTTAGCTACTTCTACACTGACTTTAGAAAAACTTGAGGTGTCAAGCTGTACTGTATTTGGCTTTGATTGTTGACCTGCAGCAGATGATGTTCCTCCATAACACGCATATTGTGGTTGTTGAGCAGGAGGAGGAGGAGGAGGTGGTTGTATTGGATTTCCATACAGATCTGTGGTTGGAGGCGGCTTTACAGGAACTTGCACTGGATTGCCATACATATCCGTGCTTGAGACAAACGCCGTTTGAAGTGGAGCATGTGAACCGGCTTTTGCAGATGAAGAAGTGGAGGTGCCATAATACATCTCTGGATTCTGTGGCACTGCAACTCTCTTTGCCTTCAACGTTTCTTCCTGATCCTTGTTTTCCAGGAGCTGCACGAAATCGTTGATATTTGTAGTTTTCAACGTTCCGTTGTACTTCAAGATTTCCAGGAAGTTATTCCATTGAGGAGGCAATGCATCGGCAAACTTCTTTACCACCTCTGTTGGAGTCGTTGTGACTTCAAAGTTGGTCAGCTCAGTAAGTAGGTGATAGAAACGGCTTGTCATATCTCCCAAGGACTCCTTATCCATACATGTGAAGCCATCGAATTCTTTCTTCAGTAGATCCCGTCGTAGTTGACGTGTGGCTTCATTACCTACTCCCCTTGTCTTCAATGCATCCCACAGCTTCTTCGTAGTCTTGAAACTGACGAACTGATGATAAATATCCTTGCTCAGTGCTTGAGTGAGAATAGCGTATGCTTTCTTTTCTAAGTCATACGTCTTCTTTTGATCATCAGGAAGATCGGCAAATGTAGCTGTCGAAGAAGCAGCAACCTCGATAGATTGATCGAATTCCGTAGTGAACCGCAACCACAACTCTGTATTTTGACCAAGAATGTATGTATGGAAACGATCAACCCATCCCGGATATTCATTAAGATGCATCAACTTTGGAGGCCTGTTTAAACTTCCGGTTTCACTTTCGCTTAGTAGAAGACTTTGAATACTCGGAGTTTGATTTGAAACAAACGCCCATTGACCAGCTGGAGTGGCATTTGTTTGTGAGGATGTAGATACCGGAGATTCGGCCCATGATGGAGATTGACTGGTATTCATGTATTTTCCACTGTCTGGAGCCGGACTTCCCCACCAACTCGGATTCATCTTTGACAAGAAAAATAAATTCTATGTCCAAGTCACGAAAGATGATGAGCACCCGAAAGATCACACACAGTCGAAGGATCCTAGTTCGAAAGATCTGGTTGAAAGATCTGAAATCACAGAAACTTGTTAACAATAAACGGACCACACTCGAAAGATCAAATCTTGTTCGAAGGATCAACAGTGCTTGAAAGATCACTGTTGTATCTCGAACAATGATTTCGAAAGATTCAAGAACTCGAAGGATTCCCTTTTTGAAAGATCCTTATCTTTCGAGTTTATATCCTTATCTTTCGGACACCTGTCTTTCGAAAAGATTCCTTTATCGAAAGATATGCTTCGGACTTCGAAGGATGGGTCGAAGGATAATAATCTTTCGAGCCTTCCTTGATCGAAAGATGGTCTTTCGAGGTCGAAGGATATCTTTCGAGAGGTTCTGACACACTGACACAAGGTGATGGGTTGGTGAAAAGGTGACAGGTTGGTAAGTCAACTTTCGGCAAAAGGAGGTAAGGTCTGACACAGATTTCTACCAACTTTGAAATGACCTGAAAGTTTACCAAATATGGACAATCTTATCCACACAGTCCGGTGACCGGAATAGTTACCGGAGTATGCCTGAAAACACCAAAACACTCAAAAACAAGTTTTTAAGTTACCCAACCCCACTTTAAACACTCCCGGTTAGTTTAGACACGTTTTTACTCAAAGAAAATGCAAGAAACTAAGTAAAAACAGGTGCAAAACCAAGTGTTTCAACACACCAAAACTTGTAAAAACCCGGTTTTAAACAAGGTAAAGAGCCAAGCTCTGATACCACTTGTAGGTCCCTATCCGGTGGATGACGAACCTAAACCTTGTTATACAAACCTACTAGCTAGTGCGGAATCCCAGCTAGCAAGCAAACCGAGTTAGTAGCAAGTAGAGAAACAAACACACAAGTTCACCGATTAACACAATTTGTATTAATGCAATGAGGGTTCGGTTACAAGCTCAATGTTTACAGAAATGTTCTATAAACTCTCAAAGTGTGTGAGTGTTTCGGACAGAATGCTCTCTCAGATGTGTGTGTTCTGTCTGTGTGCATCTCTATCTAAAACTCAACACTGCATGGGTATATATATATACCCAGCCCTTGATGTCTGCTCCGAAGGATTCCGAAGGACCCGATAGATGGTCCGAAGGATCATCTATCGAAGACCAAGTATTCGAAGGATCATCAATGACCTCGAAAGATCACCTTTCGAGGTCTACCATTCGAATCATATCTTTCGATGAGGTCGAAGGATCCACATCATCCTTCGACCTCTTATCCTTCGACACAGTAGCATCTTTCAACATCTTTCATATGTTGACTAAGTCAAACCAGGAGGACGGTTGACTTGGTCAACTTACAGGACTAAACAGGACATCGTTTACATACAGACCGAATACAGACAAAGTACAGACACAAGTGCACCAACAAACAACTGTTAACGGATGCCAACTAGGATTAACACCAACGGATGTTAGAGTATACCAGGTGGCCTAATATCGATATTGAGATGGAAATTAAATACGGTCAACATTATAAATGAGGTAATAGTTTTTAACGGGATTTTTGGAAAGAATTTTATGGTATTATTCTTACTAACATTTATAAATTTATAATTTCTCATTTCTTTCTAAACTAGTTAAATTTATGGGGGAGAAAAATGCCCGGATAGTCCCTGTGGTTTCGCCTTTTTTCACCTATAGTCCCCAACTTTCTAAAACTACCTGAATAGTCCTCAAGTTTTCATTTTTTGTTCACGGATAGTCCCTGGGTCTAACTTCAGTTATTTTTCTTTGTTAAAATGATGTGAAGTGACAAAAATACCCTTTCCTTAAAAGGCCAAACCATAGGGACTATCCGGGCATCTTCTTCATTTTTATTTATAAAACCCCTCCACCACACTTCATCTTCAACCTCCACCCACCATCACCCTCCTCCACCCTCCACCATCACCGCCACAGTCACGCCGCCTTACTCCCCTGCTTCTCCGGTCGGTACAATCGGGTGACAGGTAAACGAGAGTAATCGTTAACTAATTGTGATTTACTTGTGATTTACAGAATTGATGGCGAAAGTCGGTGAATTGTGCGGGAAGACAGTGAGTTTGAGGTGTCAGTTGCCTACAGAAGATCTAGATGCTCTTGTTACCATAACATGTGATGAGGATTTGACGAATCTCATTCAGGAATATGATCGAACAGCTTCGCTGCAATCGATTAAAATCCGAGCATTTCTATCAAATCCGAAGAAATGCTCACCGGCTCATTCAACCGCTTCTGGGTCTGGTACTTGTGGATCTAGTTCCTCCACTGGTACACCCGAAGCATCACCGAAATCACCACCTCTGTCAGTCAGTAATCGGTGTGTGTATACGTCGTCAAAATCGCCTTTAAATCTTCCGTTGTGCTACAACAAATCAGCTGGAAAGGTTCCGTGCTACGCTTATCGAAATTCCAATAGGTTTTGCCTTGTTCCTAATGGGAGCAATTGGCAATAACAGTTGGAAAAACAACTCAACTTTGGTGCTGTGAATACATAAAGAAAAAACCAATTACACATTTAATAGAGGCGTAATTCAAACGGTAATATATGGAGAAAAAATGCAAAAGAAATTAATATTTGCGTGATGTATGAGTGGACTGTATATAATTTAAATATTCGGATTCGTGTTTAGTTTCTATGATACTTTTGAGTGGTGGCAATGATTCAATGAATGAAATGCTTCAACAAATTTGAACTTATTTCAGTTATTTTCTTCTTTAATTCCCGTTGCTTGTCGTCTGAGATTGGAGATGCTTATCGTTGAGATTACTGTGGTTTCGTCTTCCGATTGTACCGACCGGAGAAGCAGGGGAGTAAGGCAGCGTGACTGTGGCGGTGATGGTGGAGGGTGGAGGAGGGTGATGGTGGGTGGAGGATGAAGATGAAGTGTGGTGGTGGGGTTTTATAAATAAAAATGAAGAAGATATCCGGATAATCCCTGTGGTTTGGCCTTTTAAGGAAAGGGTATTTTTGTCATTTCACATCATTTTAACAGAGAAAAGTAACTGAAGTTAGACCCAGGGACTATCCGGGAACAAAAAATGAAAACTTAGGGACTATTCAGATAGTTTTAGAAAGTTGGAGACTATAGGTGAAAAAAGGCGAAACCTCCGAGCATTTTTCTCTTTATGGGGGTTGAAACTCCATATACACATGAGAGACTCCACTATGTAAGGAAATGAAAATACTGATCTCTTTTTATCCATTGGTCATACATTTAAACTACTACATTTATAAGATGATGACATCATCATTTAATAGTTTCTCCTCTCAATTGGCTAAAAAGGGCGGCAGATTTTGTTTTTTTTTTTCAAGCAGCTGTCTGACACTTCCCTATTGGTCCAATAAAATTACGATTTTGTCCTTCTTTAAATTTACGCTTTTGCCATCAGTTCAAATTTATGTTTTCGCCCCCGCTTAAAAATAAATTTACGCTTTTATTCCCGGCTAAATATTTCGATTTTGCCCCCGGTTAAAATTTACGATTTTGACCGGTTTCAATTTACAGTTTTGCCATTAGTTTTTTCCCCTTAAAAATACGATTTTGCCATCAGGTCAAAGTTATGTTTTTGGCCACGCTAAAAAATTAATTTACGCTTTTTCTCCCGGCTAAAAATTCTAATTTTGCCCTCGGCTCAAAATTACCATTTTGCCCCGTATAAATTTATACTTTCGCCGTTAGTTTTTTTTTCTCACAGGCAGGTTACGATTTTGCCCTCAACTTAAATTAACATTTTGCCTTCCTGGTGACATTACAAGTTTGCCCCCAGTGCAAAATCACAGTCGTGCCGACAACTTCCTGGCACTCGCCCGTTGGTCCATTTAGTTTACAATTTATCCCTGAATTAAAATTATGATTTCGCCCTCAGTTAAAAATTACGTTTTCCCATCAATTTAGTTTTTTTTTTTTTACCAAAACTATAAAGGTTTTTTGTTTTAATTGGTTTACTCGATTTTATTTTTTTTCGTGTCAAGGAGTTGCCTAACACTGACTCATTAGTTCTGAAAAAATACACTTTTGCCCTGACCTCAAAATTACGGTCTTCTCATTGTTTTCTTTTTTTCCCCTAGCAAAATTCTAATGGTCTTTTTTTAATTGGTTGAAAATTATTCGGCTATCGTCCCGCAACACGGACGGGGCATCTACTAGTTGGTCATACAAAACAAATGTGTTGTGAGTTTTAAAACTGGAGCAAAAACATCTTTTACAAGTCGTTACTAATTAGGGTTATTCTAATAAGCAGAGATTAAATAGTTGATTAGTGTCAGTTTAAGACGCACAAATGATTGTATATCATATTTCAATCACATCATGGGTTATTAAAGCACACTTGAACACGTCACAACTATTCAATATGCTTGAACTATAAAGATCATGCAAGTAAGAATACACGCTGATGGTAATCACTCAAACCAAAATCCAAGCTTAATGCCCAGTGGGCTAACTAGTAATTAGGAGGACAGCTGCAAAAGAAGTCACAACTACACGCGCATAGCTCGTTACAACATGCTGGCACGCCACGTTTGCAATACATCTGGCAATCATCAGACGTATTACAAGGATCACCAACGCTTTGAAGTTTTTTCATGGAAGTCACACCATCATTCTTATAAATTTCTTGCTGGCTCATTCCCAATCCTTTGTCATCCAAACCACATGAGACTTGCCAACCTACAAATCGTAATTCTTTAGTGTAAACTCAAAACACAACGTTACAACAATTAGGGACGAATGTAACCAAGCTTACCGGGTAAGGACAGATATAAGGCGATCACGAAAACCATCGTCAATGAAGTTTTCACCATTTTTAAAAGATAGCAACAGAAACTGTAAAATGTAAGATGTCTTCTACACCAATATTAGTTGTCTTGTCTCCATATATATAGAGTTTCCGATTATTGTCTTACCAAAAGCCCTTCAAATTCTCCTATTAATGCTCATTAATTTTATATGAAGTGTAAATGCTCATTAATTTTATATAAGTGCTATAAAAGGATAGTTCGAAAGTAACGTCTCTTCCGATCCCTTCTCACCATCCCGGCTTGAATACTGAACTTCTCCCTTTCCGGTAATTCATTCCATACCATCTACTCTCACTCTCACCTTCCACTTATACTCAAGAGAAAACAATATTTATTCTCACGTTGGATGGTGGTTACAAGAAGAACCCACATCTTCCCTTTCCCGTAACGAGCCTAACAGTGGTTTTAGTTTACAGATCAAAATATTCTCAAGAACCCACAGTGATCGGAAGAATCTCCAACTTATCGAACCTAGTCTAACACCGCCCGTTTAACCTAGTGTTTCTTTACGACACAACATAGTATCAAAGGTGTGTACGAACGTTATCAAAAAGTACGCGAAAGACAACAAATTGTAATTCAAGCGCAAAAAACATGCAAGTGTAAAAACACAATATGTTGGTGTGTACCCATTTTTTCCCTTGAAAATATACTAGCTCACTTCAATGTTGGATGATGATCACAGCCGATTCATACCACATGATCCTCTCGAATTACGGAAAATCAAATAGAGATAAACACCAATAAACTTAACTAATTGTTTTAATTCAAACTCATGAGGCTCTCATAAGACCATAAACAAAATCCAAACCCAATTATCAAACCTTGTCTATGTGTTTTGATATATATGTGTGTGTGGGAGTGTTAGTGCATTTTAGGTGTCAATCAACTCAGAGAACTTAGTTAGATAATGTTTTGGTCTTGTTTGTGTTCTGTGGTTCTTTAGATATTATGGTTTGATTATTTGAGACAAACACGGGTTTGTCTTGTAATGTGAATGAGTTTAACGAGATTTTCAAGAAATTGTTTGTGGTAGTGAACAGATAAGTTGCTAAGTTGCTGAAAAATGCACGAGGTGCGAAATTCGAGATATTCACTAGAGTAAAGAACTCATGAAGATTATGAAATACTTCAACACCTCACAACAACTGACAATGTACAAACGTGAACATGTTTCTCAATTAACAAAAGATACTGAGTTAGGATCCTCCTCTTACAGTCTTACGTCTTTTGAAGCAAACAAGTTTGGAAGATTGAAAAATAATTAATTTTTGGAAGCATCAGCCTATGGGGAGTCTGTTGATACATCTAGAGGCTAACGTTCCAAAATGATGAAGTAATCACAAATAAAGACCAAAGATAAAAGATCTCTAGCTTTTGTCAAATGGGAGATTGTTAATGCATTTTAGGTGCCAATCGCCTAAGATATCTTAATTAGATAATGTTTTGGTCTTGTTTGTATTTCGTGGTTTATATATTGGAGTTTGGTTATTTGAGACACATGAATGAGTCATTTGTTTGACTTTTCAAAAGTCAAACTAATGAGAAAATTCAAGGGATTGTGCCATTCTCTTGAAAAGTCAAGGGATTATGCCATTCTTTTGAATTTTCAATAGAATGTGCCATCCAATAGAGAGTTTCTCGTTCATTTGTCACAACTTTGCCAGACAAAACTCAAATCTCGTTATCATCAAATTGTAACCAAACTCTTGCGAAATCTAACAGAAATAAGTTCTTTCTAAGAATTTTATACAATGACAAATGATGAAGTGTTAACAACACTGCAAGTTTCCAAGTCACTCATGACTGGCATCTGGAGGTTATCTAACTATCTTCACTCTCAGTAAAAAGTTTGCCTTTCTTTGAAAGTTTAATTTCAAAATTGCCATTTATTTACATTCATTTGCCATTATTGTTGTATCCAATAGAGAGTTTCTCGTTCATTTGTCACAACTTTGCCAGACAAAACTCAAATCTCGTTATCATCAAATTGTAACCAAACTCTTGTGAAATCTAACAGAAATAAGTTCTTTCTAAGAATTGATTATAGTTTCCGCATATAATCAATTGTTATTGGTTGAACATCTTATACATTATAAACAAGATCGGATCCTAGAATTTCAAAAAGATAGTTTTTTCTAAGAATGTTAACAAATTTTAACAACCATGTTCACAAAAAAAACTAAGTTTAAATTGAGGGAGTACACTACATATTTTGTGAACATATATTGGGTTTTATATTTGACAAAGTATGGCAAATATTCCAATCCAGCTAATAGTTTTACCAAATCACTAGATGTGATATGGAACTTTAATAACATTTTAAAACACCTTACTAAGGTATCTCAATACACCTAACATGGATTTATGACTCATTTCAACATAGTATATGAAAGTTTCATTCCCATTAGCCAATTGTTGATTCACATTACGTATGGGATCTGAAATTAGTAACACGTGTTAATTTGAGTTATGGTTGATTTTACACATTTATTCAAAGATAAGATACATGTTGGCATGAAGGTACTCATGAAATGTACAAAAGGTTGTGTATGATCTATGTATAATCATGGTTGCAAAAGTCGCTAGGCGCTCTCTAGTCGGATTTAAGAGTACTCGGCCTAGGCGGAAATTACTCGGGGAGTTATCGACCTAGGCGATCAGTACTCGGGCCTCGGCATCCTACCTTGTAACGAGTACACAGGGAGTACTTGAAGCCTAGACGGGACTTTTACAACCATGTGTATAATATACATGGACTATGATCATGTCTACACGACATATTTCCACGTATATGTTAGTCTCGTAACAGTTGTATGCTTCTCAAATGTCACCACCAAAACATTTGTATTAGATACGAGTTATATTTCTAGTAACCTTAACAATTATAATTTGAAATCACATGATTCAAGCTTTATCTCAACTTTAGCCAGGAACTTAATTTTTTATCACATATACTTATGAATATAAATATAAAACTAATGCCTCCAATCTTGAGTTTGCTTCATACAAAGTATTTTTTTGTTATCTAACCATAATATACATCAATTTGGTCTTTAAGCTACATGCTTTTTCAATAACCCTTGCAAATGGGCCAGATAGTCTTGGAATTACTCCATTACATTTTTTGTTTATTGTTTCCATTCCTTATGGCTTCAAGCATTTTGATCTCTCATGACATGGAAATCTTTGTCATATGAATCTTGATTCAAGTTCGCCATCTTAACTACTCTCACTTTAAAACATGTATTTGCACCAAACAACATTCAGACTAGATTAGGTCTCATGCGTGATGCACTTATTTTCAAATTTGAAATGAAGGAATGAATAGCAATATTGTCTCTTAATAACTCCTACACAATGAGTTTATCGTTTTGACCCATCCTTAAAAGGGACAAATTTATATATTCTACTCAAAAGTTGGTACATAATTGTATATACCTAAATTAAAGTATAATATCAAATATATATTTTCAAACTTTTTAACATATATATTATTTCCTTAACACTAACATTAGGATATTTATAGTTCATAGTGTAAAAATAAATGAAAGGATATGGTTCTCATGTTATAAATTATACTTAATAAAATAAAATGTTGGTAATCGTCAAAACAACAAACATCAGTTGTCACTTTGTGACATCTAATGATTAGTTATTAGAAGCAATTGTTCCCTCTGAGGGTTTCATAGGGGATTTCATTCATATATGGAGTTATATCTTTTATAAAGAAATTAAGTGATAACGTTGTTGAGGGGGGACGTAAAGTATAATATTGAAATGGTTGTTAATTATCGTAATTTGAATCTTGATAATTTTTGTTTTGCTTTTGTTCTTATTAAACATGCTTAATCTAAGTCTTTAGAGGAAGTTGTTTGTGATGAAAATTAGATAAGAACAATGAACGAGGGAATGAAACTTAATAGAAATAATACTTGGGTCTTAACTAATGTTCCCAATGAACAAGAACTATTAGTTGTAAGTGCAATTTTGGAATAAATTATAAGTCATTAGGTGAAATAGATAAAATGAAACTAGATTAGTAATGAAGGCTAGGGTGACATGGGAGGTTTAGATTTTGATAAAGCGTTTTCTTTTGTTGTCAATATGGTGTGCGTAAAATGCTTAATCAGATTAATTATAAACAAGGGTTAATATATGTTTCAATTGAGTATGAGTAATGCTTTTTGTATGAATATTTGTCAAAAGACGTGTGTATTTCTTAAAAGAGACCCAAAGTGTGCAAATTGGTTATCTTTATAAGGTCTAAAATAGGTTCCTGAAAATGGAATGAAAAGTTACTTTGTTAGAAATTAGTTTTGTGCATTTATGTTAGTGACTATTTGATGTGGGCCCAAGTGTGGAGGAGCGGGCCATTTTGTATTTGGAGGCCCAAGATCTTGTAACAAAAGGGGCTTCACTAAAATGGCTCTAACTTGGGCTACGGGGGCCCGTTTTGGGCGTACGACCAGGCGAAACGAACGTGAGAACGAGCTCCATCTTGCTTACGGCGGTTTGGGTCATCGTCCGGGCCGAATTGCAACCCAAAGGGCACGAAATTTGAACTGAAAAATTGAGTAGTTTCAAAATTCAAGTCTGATTGTTCAAATGACTAGAGCAACACATAAATAGAGACAGAAATTCGAAATGGGCCTAAAATAGACAACGGGCCAAATACAATCCCACAAACAAAATGCCCAAAATACTTCAAAAAACATAAAAACTTAAATAAGTAATAGAAATAAGCGTTTTTTCGGCCCGGACGATGACCCAGGCGGTTTGCACCAAGAAACAAGTGAAAATGTAGAGGATAAAAGCAAACGAAGGTGGTCCTTCAAGTTTCGAGAACACTAAACCTCCTAACACCTTGAAGTACACTTGGAATGGATGGAGCTTGCAAGAAAATGGTGGTGGTGTGGTGATGAGGGGGCGGCCGAGAATGGAGGAGAAGAAAGGAGTGGTGTGGTGATGAGAATGATGAACCTCTAGTTTATCTTATATTCCAACTTCACTAATACCCTTTGGTCCATGTGTCTACAAGAGTACATACACAATCTAGCTCATATCACTTTGGAAGGATTTAGAAGATTAGAAAATTTTGGAGTGGGGCCCCTCCATGGGCCGGTTATAAAAGGGGGGGGGGTTAAATGAAAATTATTTGGTAAATGATAATTAGTGGGGTGTTAGATGTAAAAATCTAATGTTTAGTGTGTTACACGTATCATGTAGTGTGTTTAAGTGTTCGGGGACCAAGACTAGCTTAGAAAAATAAAAAAAAAAGTTTTTAACAATAATTTAGTGTTCCGGGTAATGTCCGATTGTTCGGTTAAATGCCGTTCTGTTAAAGTGCTAAGTTATTCCATATATTGTCTTTTAGGTAACTTTTTGTAACACTTTTAATTCCCAACACTCAGGAAAGCATACAAGACTATTTAGTAACTTTTCTACGCAAGACTAGTATGTTAACAAGCACATGTAAGTATGACACAGTAATCAGAAAACAGTTAAGTAATTCAGCACAGTCATCAAGCACTTTAATTAACATAAATAAATCGTACGGATACATGAAATTATGAGGGTTGTCACATTCTCCCCCTGTTAAGAGAATTTCGTCCCGAAATTTAGCACGTGGTTACTGAGGAAGCTAGTTAAGTTGCGTTGGTTTCCTGGTTTTCCTGGGGTGTCACACCAGACGCATTCACTGACCTGAAAGAATAACTAGTTGAGTCATATATGCCAACTACTAATGCTCCGATTAAGATAATTGTCTCAAAAGGACAACATATATTGGTTATGAGTCTATGGCATGCCTGAAGCATGGTAAACTAGTCGATTCCAAAAATAAAATCCTTGAGAAAGGGAGCAAGGAATGAAGATGGTCAAGTCGAGGTATGTAAAAGGGTCTCCTTAAGAGACATTAGACATCAAGGTTCAAGAAGGATCTCAGGCACCTGAAAGAGATCTCAATAATTTATATCATGTCTAGAAATATATGGAATCGCAATTTTAAAATCGACGTCGTTATACTTTTGTATATAATGTAGCGCTTGAAATGGTTAAATGACGATGATCATAATTTAAGATATGCCTATGAATTAATACATATAAATGATTGGCCAAAAGCGAAAGGACCAAAATAAGGCAGAGTTGAATTCTCTAATGGAAAGTTCGCGGACCAACAATCCATACAACTGAATTTGTAAAGTATGTTGGATACAAATGGGTCTTTTATGCGAATCATGTGAAAATGAAACTAAATGAGATAAGGAAAAATTGGTGGCACAAGGATTTTCGCAAAAACTAATGATTGATATTAAAGAAACACATTCTCTAGTGGTGGATGCAATGACTTTCCAATATCTTATTTGTCTGGTAATATAGAGAGAGAATAGACATGCGTCTTATGAATGTTATGTATTTCTTGATACTAAAAGTATACATAAAGGTCCCCAAAGGATTTGAATGATTAAAATCATGTAAGTTAAGTTCTTGAGAACAATATGATCATTGTATATAGATTCATTTTGAATACGATTGAACTCTTGATGAGTTTCCTAAAGCAATTGAGTTCCCTAAAGGTGAATTGAAAAACGATGTAATTCTTGTGCACCAATAAACATACATAGAAAACTTGTACCAAGTGATTGTGATATGTCGATAAATAGTGTATACGCATGGTATAATATGTATTTTGGAGATAAAAGCAAGTGTCCATGCCATTTTTGCATATGATATAGAAATCTATGTGTTACATGAGCAAGTTTATGTAGCAAAACCATTGAAGAGTGAACGCACATGCATATTTAGGTAAGATGGAAAAAATTCCCTCGCGGATTGATGATGCCAAAAGCATTGATATCAAAAACTCAAGAACGTACTATATGAAGCTGATGATGTCACTAAATCTCCCTAAGAGAAAAAATGAGCTCAATTAAAGCAAGAATTTGCAAATGAAATATGGTATTGCAAATTTATGGCTCGATATGTAAAACATACATTTATTAATATCCATCAATCATAATACATCTAGAAAATGGTGGACATTTTTATATGGACCAAGCTTATGGTGTAAGTACATTTAATGATATCCAAATATTTGATACATAAAAAAAATGAATTTTAACATCTTCTATCAAAGAAGCAAAGATCTTTGGTCCTGAAGTACCATAGTTCAATACAAATTGTATTAATATATCTTGCTAGTTATACATGAACATATATCATTAAATTCATTTGCAAGATATAACTTGTGTACAGTGATGAGATAGCGTAATGGGTAAAACATATATTTTCTATACCCTTAAGGTACGAAAGATAGGAGTTCATATTTTACTAACCCATCAACAAGTTTGGTTAGTTTTGTAAATGCGGAGATTATAGCAAAACACATCCATGGATCTTATAGTATCTGCTTACAAGAGGAGGCAATTAAACTTTCACATGAAGATCATACATCAATGTATCAAGAGATCAAGCGAGAAATTACTTACTACAAAAGTTTTCAGCAACTTTCATAGAAGATTGGCACCTGTTAATTAAATGATACCATATCATAATGAGGGGGAGTTTTACACAAGTTGCACTCTTTTTCTCTTCACTAAGTTTTATCCCATTGCGTTTTCTTAGTAAGGTTTTTAATGAGTCAACGTACATGATCCAGAATATCAGGGGGAGATAATACGGGCTGTACTCTTTTTCCCTTAGCTAAGGTTTTGTACCACTGGGTTTTCCTGGCAATGTTTTTAACGAGGAAACATCTCCAAGCGTATCAAGTTGATAACAAAGGGGGAGTGTTATAATTATATTGTTACTAGGTTATCTACCCGTGTGATACACGGGTTGAACAATTTAATTTTGATAAGGAATCAGAAATAATAAAAGAACTACAAAATTAGTTGTGGTACGAAATAATTTTTCAAATAATTAGTCTAAAAATGCTTATACATGATCACCTTATTCCAAAATTAGGATGTAAATTTATGAATTAAAGGTCCTGATTTTTGTAACATTCAATGCATTATGTTAGACCGTATTAATCTTTAAACATGAATTAAAACATTAAAGGTGTAACCTATTGGTTCAAAAACTAAGTTGTTATATATCATAAGCAAAAACTAACTTTTTACATATCATAAACATAAACTAAAACAAATCACCATGAAAAGGGTTATAATTGGTAATAAACAACACAAATACATAATATGAACGTGGAGGTCATCAACCATTGTTTTCCACCCGATAATGAATGTTGGATCACCATATACTCCAGGTTAAAAAGCTGTGTATTACACATATTTGAAAAAAAATATTAAATGATTACTATTTATTATGTATAGATCATGAGTTTGATATCGATATTATTTAAGCTCTATTTACTATTGAGGCTTTTGTCATATGTGAAAGCATTACACTAATAAATCATGCACCTCCAAGTAGGTAACTTTGAAGCCTTTGTACTAAAAACGACCTATTTAAGTGGAGGTTTGTCTTGGAAACCAAATACGATTACAACCTTGCAGCATGAAGCATAAGCATCCATGATTACAACTGCTTGCTCACGTCCTATATATGGATATGTACATATTCAAGTCGTCAACATTAATGTATTAGATGTAAACATGAAAGAATAAGCAACTGCAGGGTGGAATATTTTAAACTTAACAAAAAGGGTGCGCCAGATTGGACAGGGCGACATGTCAGAAAGGTTCATGTCAGATCGAGTCGCTTTAAAATAAGCCAGAACATGTTCGGATCATGATGGGTTTAGGTATACATCTATAAATAATAATATAAATATTATTATAGAAATGATTTATGTGATACACAGTAAATTTACGATACAATAATGTTCTTTTTATTTAAGTAACAATAAATAAATTTCACTAATTATTAGATTGAATTAATATAAAAAAAGTCAATTACCAAATTAAACCAACAACAATCAGGTACAAACCTGCAATGGTACAAAAAGATAAAAAAAATAGTACTCACTTTTCTCTCCCATGGTATTAAACATATCAACTGATCGAAAAGGAAGTTATATTATCCGAAGGCACGTCACACGTTCTATAGCAAACTTCACTTGTGCTTCACGTAGGCAGGGATGAGCAAATGGTACCAGTACCCGTTCAGAACCGGTACCGAATTTCCCAAACTACTTGATTTTCGGTACCGACATTTTGTGTTTTCGGTACCGGTTCGGCACCGGTTTTTACCTTCAAATACCGGTCGGTACCGGTACCCATTTTTTGGGATTTTCCGGTACCGGTTGGTACCAAGCTCATCCTTGATTATCCCTTGATGACACGTTTCTTTTCATCAATTAAGCACGCACCTTGCTACCTACGTTAAGATTGTAAAATCAGGATTGTTATAATGACAAAAACAAAACCAGTAGGAAGAACTTGTGGAAACAGATGATGAATAGATTGCTAAGTTAACATACCATACAACCGGTATCCAAAGTTGTTTTAACAGAATGCTCTATATAAACAATAGAGTTCCACCACCTAGAAACTTAAAAACATTTCCAAATTAGGTGTTATGTATTTGATCAAGTCCAAGTCCAGTGTTATGCATCTGCATCATCTATTACCAAGTCTAGTTACGTGTTATGTATTTGATCATCTCTAATTTGTGTTGTACGATGTGAAGTGGTGGAAACAGAACATGCCTACGCATATAGCTGCACCATAGAAATACAATATAAAGATGAGTTTCTTTTTAAGAAAATATAATTTAGCTTTTCAAGAAGAAATAACTTACAGAATGACCCAAAGGACTATAGATTAGCAATGTCATTATATTCAACATACACAAACTAAAAAAATGTGTATATAACTATATATAGTTTCTGCATTTTTCTTATTCCAGCTAAAGTTCTAGCTTTTTGAAGCGAAGCTGCCAACGGTATGCTAACTTCAATTACTATGAAAATTTGCTCTACATGATGTTAGATATCAAGCACTCAAAAATGTATTCATCTAAGAAACGTTTAATAAAACACATAAGAGGATAAATTTGGGTTATCACAAATACATCATACATCATGTTGTTCTAATCTATCAAACATGGATAATTTCATTAAGAATTAAGAAAATGCAATAACTTTACCTCTGCCATTGCAGGACTCATTTCTTGCCACTCTTTTTGAGACAAGTACCTCCCAAAGCTCCCTCTTGAGCTTTAGCATTAAGCCCTTTGAAGGCCTGCCCAGTTTACAATTCACCAACCTAAATCTAGCCACCATAAATGTATTGAACATGAAAAAAAGGACAAAAATCTAAAATCATACCTTACCCTTTTCCATCTTCTTTTGAATTTTGGTCTTGTCTATCTACACAAACAATCACAAGATAAACAAATATGGCTAACAATGATCCAAAAAATTGATGGACAGGAAGATAATAGTAAGATAAACATCAAAAGATGAAAAACATCTCACCAAAATAAAACCCTAATTTGAACAATATGACATCTTTGTAACAAAACAAAAAACAATAGTGTTAACAAATCTGACTAAAAAATCCTAATCGGAATAAATTTGACTAAAAAAGCCTAATCGAAACAAATCTGAACCAAATCAAACCCTGACGTGAACATAACGATGAAACCCTAATCCTAACATCAATTCGGTGTAACAAAATTGAAACGAAGAAACTTAACAGTAAGATAAGCTCACCTTGAAGAGGAAGAATCGAAAACCAGATGGAATAAAGGCATATGAATTAGGGAGAACTGGATCGTTAGGATAGTTACAGTGTTTTTTTGATGGGTTTGAATATGGATTTGCAAATAGGAGAGTTTTGTGTCATATAGGAAGTTTAATGAATTTGATAGGCGGGTATACGAGCGGAAAACCCATCAAAAAGATTGCTTGAGAATGAGACACGTGTCCCACCAACAGTTTCATTTATTATAGAGAAAAATGCCCGGATAGTCCCTGTGGTTTCGCCTTTTTTCACCTATAGTCCCCAACTTTCTAAAACTACCTGAATAGTCCTCAAGTTTTCATTTTTTGTTCACGGATAGTCCCTGGGTCTAACTTCAGTTATTTTTCTTTGTTAAAATGATGTGAAATGACAAAAATACCCTTTCCTTAAAAGGCCAAACCATAGGGACTATCCGGGCATCTTCTTCATTTTTATTTATAAAACCCCTCCACCACACTTCATCTTCAACCTCCACCCACCATCACCCTCTTCCACCCTCCACCATCACCGCCACAGTCACGCCGCCTTACTCCCCTGCTTCTCCGGTCGGTACAATCGGGTGACAGGTAAACGAGAGTAATCGTTAACTAATTGTGATTTACTTGTGATTTACAGAATTGATGGCGAAAGTCGGTGAATTGTGCGGGAAGACAGTGAGTTTGAGGTGTCAGTTGCCTACAGAAGATCAAGATGCTCTTGTTACCATAACATGTGATGAGGATTTGACGAATCTCATTCAGGAATATGATCGAACAGCTTCGCTGCAATCGATTAAAATCCGAGCATTTCTATCAAATCCGAAGAAATGCTCACCGGCTCATTCAACCGCTTCTGGGTCTGGTACTTGTGGATCTAGTTCCTCCACTGGTACACCCGAAGCATCACCGAAATCACCACCTCTGTCAGTCAGTAATCGGTGTGTGTATACGTCGTCAAAATCGCCTTTAAATCTTCCGTTGTGCTACAACAAATCAGCTGGAAAGGTTCCGTGCTACGCTTATCGAAATTCCAATAGGTTTTGCCTTGTTCCTAATGGGAGCAATTGGCAATAACAGTTGGAAAAACAACTCAACTTTGGTGCTGTGAATACATAAAGAAAAAACCAATTACACATTTAATAGAGGCGTAATTCAAACGGTAATATATGGAGAAAAAATGCAAAAGAAATTAATATTTGCGTGATGTATGAGTGGACTGTATATAATTTAAATATTCGGATTCGTGTTTAGTTTCTATGATACTTTTGAGTGGTGGCAATGATTCAATGAATGAAATGCTTCAACAAATTTGAACTTATTTCAGTTATTTTCTTCTTTAATTCCCGTTGCTTGTCGTCTGAGATTGGAGATGCTTATCGTTGAGATTACTGTGGTTTCGTCTTCCGATTGTACCGACCGGAGAAGCAGGGGAGTAAGGCAGCGTGACTGTGGCGGTGATGGTGGAGGGTGGAGGAGGGTGATGGTGGGTGGAGGATGAAGATGAAGTGTGGTGGTGGGGTTTTATAAATAAAAATGAAGAAGATATCCGGATAATCCCTGTGGTTTGGCCTTTTAAGGAAAGGGTATTTTTGTCATTTCACATCATTTTAACAGAGAAAAGTAACTGAAGTTAGACCCAGGGACTATCCGGGAACAAAAAATGAAAACTTAGGGACTATTCAGATAGTTTTAGAAAGTTGGAGACTATAGGTGAAAAAAGGCGAAACCACAGGAACTATCCGAGCATTTTTCTCTTTATGGGGGTTGAAACTCCATATACACATGAGAGACTCCACTATGTAAGGAAATGAAAATACTGATCTCTTTTTATCCATTGGTCATACATTTAAACTACTACATTTATAAGATGATGACATCATCATTTAATAGTTTCTCCTCTCAATTGGCTAAAAAGGGCGGCAGATTTTGTTTTTTTTTTCAAGCAGCTGTCTGACACTTCCCTATTGGTCCAATAAAATTACGATTTTGTCCTTCTTTAAATTT
Source organism: Helianthus annuus (assembly GCF_002127325.2). Lineage (NCBI taxonomy): Eukaryota > Viridiplantae > Streptophyta > Magnoliopsida > Asterales > Asteraceae > Helianthus > Helianthus annuus. Next base: position 165,097,813 of record NC_035445.2, on the reverse strand, counting down.
ACGCTTTTGCCATCAGTTCAAATTTATGTTTTCGCCCCCGCTTAAAAATAAATTTACGCTTTTATTCCCGGCTAAATATTTCGATTTTACCTACTCCCCTTGTCTTCAATGCATCCCACAGCTTCTTCGTAGTCTTGAAACTGACGAACTGATGATAAATATCCTTGCTCAGTGCTTGAGTGAGAATAGCGTATGCTTTCTTTTCTAAGTCATACGTCTTCTTTTGATCATCAGGAAGATCGGCAAATGTAGCTGTCGAAGAAGCAGCAACCTCGATAGATTGATCGAATTCCGTAGTGAACCGCAACCACAACTCTGTATTTTGACCAAGAATGTATGTATGGAAACGATCAACCCATCCCGGATATTCATTAAGATGCATCAACTTTGGAGGCCTGTTTAAACTTCCGGTTTCACTTTCGCTTAGTAGAAGACTTTGAATACTCGGAGTTTGATTTGAAACAAACGCCCATTGACCAGCTGGAGTGGCATTTGTTTGTGAGGATGTAGATACCGGAGATTCGGCCCATGATGGAGATTGACTGGTATTCATGTATTTTCCACTGTCTGGAGCCGGACTTCCCCACCAACTCGGATTCATCTTTGACAAGAAAAATAAATTCTATGTCCAAGTCACGAAAGATGATGAGCACCCGAAAGATCACACACAGTCGAAGGATCCTAGTTCGAAAGATCTGGTTGAAAGATCTGAAATCACAGAAACTTGTTAACAATAAACGGACCACACTCGAAAGATCAAATCTTGTTCGAAGGATCAACAGTGCTTGAAAGATCACTGTTGTATCTCGAACAATGATTTCGAAAGATTCAAGAACTCGAAGGATTCCCTTTTTGAAAGATCCTTATCTTTCGAGTTTATATCCTTATCTTTCGGACACCTGTCTTTCGAAAAGATTCCTTTATCGAAAGATATGCTTCGGACTTCGAAGGATGGGTCGAAGGATAATAATCTTTCGAGCCTTCCTTGATCGAAAGATGGTCTTTCGAGGTCGAAGGATATCTTTCGAGAGGTTCTGACACACTGACACAAGGTGATGGGTTGGTGAAAAGGTGACAGGTTGGTAAGTCAACTTTCGGCAAAAGGAGGTAAGGTCTGACACAGATTTCTACCAACTTTGAAATGACCTGAAAGTTTACCAAATATGGACAATCTTATCCACACAGTCCGGTGACCGGAATAGTTACCGGAGTATGCCTGAAAACACCAAAACACTCAAAAACAAGTTTTTAAGTTACCCAACCCCACTTTAAACACTCCCGGTTAGTTTAGACACGTTTTTACTCAAAGAAAATGCAAGAAACTAAGTAAAAACAGGTGCAAAACCAAGTGTTTCAACACACCAAAACTTGTAAAAACCCGGTTTTAAACAAGGTAAAGAGCCAAGCTCTGATACCACTTGTAGGTCCCTATCCGGTGGATGACGAACCTAAACCTTGTTATACAAACCTACTAGCTAGTGCGGAATCCCAGCTAGCAAGCAAACCGAGTTAGTAGCAAGTAGAGAAACAAACACACAAGTTCACCGATTAACACAATTTGTATTAATGCAATGAGGGTTCGGTTACAAGCTCAATGTTTACAGAAATGTTCTATAAACTCTCAAAGTGTGTGAGTGTTTCGGACAGAATGCTCTCTCAGATGTGTGTGTTCTGTCTGTGTGCATCTCTATCTAAAACTCAACACTGCATGGGTATATATATATACCCAGCCCTTGATGTCTGCTCCGAAGGATTCCGAAGGACCCGATAGATGGTCCGAAGGATCATCTATCGAAGACCAAGTATTCGAAGGATCATCAATGACCTCGAAAGATCACCTTTCGAGGTCTACCATTCGAATCATATCTTTCGATGAGGTCGAAGGATCCACATCATCCTTCGACCTCTTATCCTTCGACACAGTAGCATCTTTCAACATCTTTCATATGTTGACTAAGTCAAACCAGGAGGACGGTTGACTTGGTCAACTTACAGGACTAAACAGGACATCGTTTACATACAGACCGAATACAGACAAAGTACAGACACAAGTGCACCAACAAACAACTGTTAACGGATGCCAACTAGGATTAACACCAACGGATGTTAGAGTATACCAGGTGGCCTAATATCGATATTGAGATGGAAATTAAATACGGTCAACATTATAAATGAGGTAATAGTTTTTAACGGGATTTTTGGAAAGAATTTTATGGTATTATTCTTACTAACATTTATAAATTTATAATTTCTCATTTCTTTCTAAACTAGTTAAATTTATGGGGGAGAAAAATGCCCGGATAGTCCCTGTGGTTTCGCCTTTTTTCACCTATAGTCCCCAACTTTCTAAAACTACCTGAATAGTCCTCAAGTTTTCATTTTTTGTTCACGGATAGTCCCTGGGTCTAACTTCAGTTATTTTTCTTTGTTAAAATGATGTGAAGTGACAAAAATACCCTTTCCTTAAAAGGCCAAACCATAGGGACTATCCGGGCATCTTCTTCATTTTTATTTATAAAACCCCTCCACCACACTTCATCTTCAACCTCCACCCACCATCACCCTCCTCCACCCTCCACCATCACCGCCACAGTCACGCCGCCTTACTCCCCTGCTTCTCCGGTCGGTACAATCGGGTGACAGGTAAACGAGAGTAATCGTTAACTAATTGTGATTTACTTGTGATTTACAGAATTGATGGCGAAAGTCGGTGAATTGTGCGGGAAGACAGTGAGTTTGAGGTGTCAGTTGCCTACAGAAGATCTAGATGCTCTTGTTACCATAACATGTGATGAGGATTTGACGAATCTCATTCAGGAATATGATCGAACAGCTTCGCTGCAATCGATTAAAATCCGAGCATTTCTATCAAATCCGAAGAAATGCTCACCGGCTCATTCAACCGCTTCTGGGTCTGGTACTTGTGGATCTAGTTCCTCCACTGGTACACCCGAAGCATCACCGAAATCACCACCTCTGTCAGTCAGTAATCGGTGTGTGTATACGTCGTCAAAATCGCCTTTAAATCTTCCGTTGTGCTACAACAAATCAGCTGGAAAGGTTCCGTGCTACGCTTATCGAAATTCCAATAGGTTTTGCCTTGTTCCTAATGGGAGCAATTGGCAATAACAGTTGGAAAAACAACTCAACTTTGGTGCTGTGAATACATAAAGAAAAAACCAATTACACATTTAATAGAGGCGTAATTCAAACGGTAATATATGGAGAAAAAATGCAAAAGAAATTAATATTTGCGTGATGTATGAGTGGACTGTATATAATTTAAATATTCGGATTCGTGTTTAGTTTCTATGATACTTTTGAGTGGTGGCAATGATTCAATGAATGAAATGCTTCAACAAATTTGAACTTATTTCAGTTATTTTCTTCTTTAATTCCCGTTGCTTGTCGTCTGAGATTGGAGATGCTTATCGTTGAGATTACTGTGGTTTCGTCTTCCGATTGTACCGACCGGAGAAGCAGGGGAGTAAGGCAGCGTGACTGTGGCGGTGATGGTGGAGGGTGGAGGAGGGTGATGGTGGGTGGAGGATGAAGATGAAGTGTGGTGGTGGGGTTTTATAAATAAAAATGAAGAAGATATCCGGATAATCCCTGTGGTTTGGCCTTTTAAGGAAAGGGTATTTTTGTCATTTCACATCATTTTAACAGAGAAAAGTAACTGAAGTTAGACCCAGGGACTATCCGGGAACAAAAAATGAAAACTTAGGGACTATTCAGATAGTTTTAGAAAGTTGGAGACTATAGGTGAAAAAAGGCGAAACCACAGGAACTATCCGAGCATTTTTCTCTTTATGGGGGTTGAAACTCCATATACACATGAGAGACTCCACTATGTAAGGAAATGAAAATACTGATCTCTTTTTATCCATTGGTCATACATTTAAACTACTACATTTATAAGATGATGACATCATCATTTAATAGTTTCTCCTCTCAATTGGCTAAAAAGGGCGGCAGATTTTGTTTTTTTTTCAAGCAGCTGTCTGACACTTCCCTATTGGTCCAATAAAATTACGATTTTGTCCTTCTTTAAATTTACGCTTTTGCCATCAGTTCAAATTTATGTTTTCGCCCCCGCTTAAAAATAAATTTACGCTTTTATTCCCGGCTAAATATTTCGATTTTGCCCCCGGTTAAAATTTACGATTTTGACGGGTTTCAATTTACAGTTTTGCCATTAGTTTTTTCCCCTTAAAAATACGATTTTGCCATCAGGTCAAAGTTATGTTTTTGGCCACGCTAAAAAATTAATTTACGCTTTTTCTCCCGGCTAAAAATTCTAATTTTGCCCTCGGCTCAAAATTACCATTTTGCCCCGTATAAATTTATACTTTCGCCGTTAGTTTTTTTTTCTCACAGGCAGGTTACGATTTTGCCCTCAACTTAAATTAACATTTTGCCTTCCTGGTGACATTACAAGTTTGCCCCCAGTGCAAAATCACAGTCGTGCCGACAACTTCCTGTCACTCGCCCGTTGGTCCATTTAGTTTACAATTTATCCCTGAATTAAAATTATGATTTCGCCCTCAGTTAAAAAATACGTTTTCCCCATCAATTTAGTTTTTTTTTTTTTTACCAAAACTATAAAGGTTTTTTGTTTTAATTGGTTTACTCGATTTTATTTTTTTTCGTGTCAAGGAGTTGCCTAACACTGACTCATTAGTTCTGAAAAAATACACTTTTGCCCTGACCTCAAAATTACGGTCTTCTCATTGTTTTCTTTTTTTCCCCTAGCAAAATTATAATGGTCTTTTTTTAATTGGTTGAAAATTATTCGGCTATCGTCCCGCAACACGGACGGGGCATCTACTAGTTGGTCATACAAAACAAATGTGTTGTGAGTTTTAAAACTGGAGCAAAAACATCTTTTACAAGTCGTTACTAATTAGGGTTATTCTAATAAGCAGAGATTAAATAGTTGATTAGTGTCAGTTTAAGACGCACAAATGATTGTATATCATATTTCAATCACATCATGGGTTATTAAAGCACACTTGAACACGTCACAACTATTCAATATGCTTGAACTATAAAGATCATGCAAGTAAGAATACACGCTGATGGTAATCACTCAAACCAAAATCCAAGCTTAATGCCCAGTGGGCTAACTAGTAATTAGGAGGACAGCTGCAAAAGAAGTCACAACTACACGCGCATAGCTCGTTACAACATGCTGGCACGCCACGTTTGCAATACATCTGGCAATCATCAGACGTATTACAAGGATCACCAACGCTTTGAAGTTTTTTCATGGAAGTCACACCATCATTCTTATAAATTTCTTGCTGGCTCATTCCCAATCCTTTGTCATCCAAACCACATGAGACTTGCCAACCTACAAATCGTAATTGTTTAGTGTAAACTCAAAACACAACGTTACAACAATTAGGGACGAATGTAACCAAGCTTACCGGGTAAGGACAGATATAAGGCGATCACGAAAACCATCGTCAATGAAGTTTTCACCATTTTTAAAAGATAGCAACAGAAACTGTAAAATGTAAGATGTCTTCTACACCAATATTAGTTGTCTTGTCTCCATATATATAGAGTTTCCGATTATTGTCTTACCAAAAGCCCTTCAAATTCTCCTATTAATGCTCATTAATTTTATATGAAGTGTAAATGCTCATTAATTTTATATAAGTGCTATAAAAGGATATTTCGAAAGTAACGTCTCTTCCGATCCCTTCTCACCATCCCGGCTTGAATACTGAACTTCTCCCTTTCCGGTAATTCATTCCATACCATCTACTCTCACTCTCACCTTCCACTTATACTCAAGAGAAAACAATATTTATTCTCACGTTGGATGGTGGTTACAAGAAGAACCCACATTTTCCCTTTCCCGTAACGAGCCTAACAGTGGTTTTAGTTTACAGATCAAAATATTCTCAAGAACCCACAGTGATCGGAAGAATCTCCAACTTATCGAACCTAGTCTAACACCGCCCGTTTAACCTAGTGTTTCTTTACGACACAACATAGTATCAAAGGTGTGTACGAACGTTATCAAAAAGTACGCGAAAGACAACAAATTGTAATTCAAGCGCAAAAAACATGCAAGTGTAAAAACACAATATGTTGGTGTGTACCCATTTTTTTTCCCTTGAAAATATACTAGCTCACTTCAATGTTGGATGATGATCCCAGCCGATTCATACCGCATGATCCTCCCGAATTACGGAAAATCAAATAGAGATAAACACCAATAAACTTAACTACTTGTTTTAATTCAAACTCATGAGGCTCTCATAAGACCATAAACAAAATCCAAACCCAATTATCAAACCTTGTCTATGTGTTTTGATATATATGTGTGTGTGGGAGTGTTTAGTGCATTTTAGGTGTCAATCAACTCAGAGATCTTAGTTAGATAATGTTTTGGTCTTGTTTGTGTTCTGTGGTTCTTTAGATATTATGGTTTGATTATTTGAGACAAACACGGGTTTGTCTTGTAATGTGAATGAGTTTAACGAGATTTTCAAGAAATTGTTTGTGGTAGTGAACAGATAAGTTGCTAAGTTGCTGAAAAATGTACGAGGTGCGAAATTCGAGATATTCACTAGAGTAAAGAACTCATGAAGATTATGAAATACTTCAACACCTCACAACAACTGACAATGTACAAACGTGAACATGTTTCTCAATTAACAAAAGATACTGAGTTAGGATCCTCCTCTTACAGTCTTACGTCTTTTGAAGCAAACAAGTTTGGAAGATTGAAAAATAATTAATTTTTGGAAGCATCAGCCTATGGGGAGTCTGTTGATACATCTAGAGGCTAACGTTCCAAAATGATGAAGTAATCACAAATAAAGACCAAAGATAAAAGATCTCTAGCTTTTGTCAAATGGGAGATTGTTAATGCATTTTAGGTGCCAATCGCCTAAGATATCTTAATTAGATAATGTTTTGGTCTTGTTTGTATTTCGTGGTTTATATATTGGAGTTTGGTTATTTGAGACACATGAATGAGTCATTTGTTTGACTTTTCAAAAGTCAAACTAATGAGAAAATTCAAGGGATTGTGCCATTCTCTTGAAAAGTCAAGGGATTATGCCATTCTTTTGAATTTTCAATAGAATGTGCCATCCAATAGAGAGTTTCTCGTTCATTTGTCACAACTTTGCCAGACAAAACTCAAATCTCGTTATCATCAAATTGTAACCAAACTCTTGCGAAATCTAACAGAAATAAGTTCTTTCTAAGAATTTTATACAATGACAAATGCTGAAGTGTTAACAACACTGCAAGTTTCCAAGTCACTCATGACTGGCATCTGGAGGTTATCTAACTATCTTCACTCTCAGTAAAAAGTTTGCCTTTCTTTTAAAGTTTAATTTCAAAATTGCCATTTATTTACATTCATTTGCCATTATTGTTGTATCCAATAGAGAGTTTCTCGTTCATTTGTCACAACTTTGCCAGACAAAACTCAAATCTCGTTATCATCAAATTGTAACCAAACTCTTGTGAAATCTAACAGAAATAAGTTCTTTCTAAGAATTGATTATAGTTTCCGCATATAATCAATTGTTATTGGTTGAACATCTTATACATTATAAACAAGATCGGATCCTAGAATTTCAAAAAGATAGTTTTTTCTAAGAATGTTAACAAATTTTAACAACCATGTTCACAAAAAAAACTAAGTTTAAATTGAGGGAGTACACTACATATTTTGTGAACATATATTGGGTTTTATATTTGACAAAGTATGGCAAATATTCCAATCCAGCTAATAGTTTTACCAAATCACTAGATGTGATATGGAACTTTAATAACATTTTAAAACACCTTACTAAGGTATCTCAATACACCTAACATGGATTTATGACTCATTTCAACAACATAGTATATGAAAGTTTCATTCCCATTAGCCAATTGTTGATTCACATTACGTATGGGATTTGAAATTAGTAACACGTGTTAATTTGAGTTATCGTTGATTTTACACACTTATTCAAAGATAAGATACATGTTGGCATGAAGGTACTCATGAAATGTACAAAAGGTTGTGTATGATCTATGTATAATCATGGTTGCAAAAGTCGTTAGGCGCTCCCTAGTCGGATTTGAGAGTACTCGGCCTAGGCGGAAATTACTTGGGGAGTTATCGACCTAGGCGATCAGTACTCGGGCCTCGGCAGCCTACCTTGTAACGAGTACACAGGGAGTACTTGAAGCCTAGACGGGACTTTTACAACCATGTGTATAATATACATGGACTATGATCATGTCTACACGACATATTTCCACGTATATGTTAGTCTCGTAATAGTTGTATGCTTCTCAAATGTCACCACCAAAACATTTGTATTAGATTACAACACACTATAACCTAATATGAACTTTCCAAACATACGGGTTATATTTCTAGTAACCTTAACAATTATAATTTGAAATCACATGATTCAAGCTTTATCTCAACTTTAACTAGGAACTTAATTTTTTATCACATATACTTATGAATATAAATATAAAACTAATGCCTCCAATCTTGAGTTTGCTTCATACAAAGTATTTTTTTGTTATCTAACCATAATATACATCAATTTGGTCTTTAAGCTACATGCTTTTTCAATAACCCTTGCAAATGGGCCAGGTACTCTTGGAATTACTCCATTACATTTTTTATTTATTGTTTCCATTCCTTATGACTTCAAGCATTTTGATCTCTCATTACATGGAAATCTTTGTCATATGAATCTTGATTCAAGTTCGCCATCCTAATTACTCTCACTCTAAAACATGTATTTGCACCAAACAACATTCAGACTAGATAAGGTCTCATGTGTGATGCGCTTATTTTCAAATTTGAAATGAAGAAATAAATAGCAATATTGTCTCTTAATAACTCATACTCAATGAGTTTGTAGTTTTGACCCATCCTTAAAAGGGACAAATTTATATATTCTACTCTTGGTAAATAATTGTATATACCTAAATAAAAGTATAATATCAAATATATATTTTCAAAATTTTTAACATATATATTATTTCCTAAACACTAACATTAGGATATTTATAGTTCATAGTGTAAAAACAAATGAAAGGGTATGGTTCTCATGTTATAAATTATACTTAATAAATGTTGGTAATCGTCAAAACAACAAACATCAGTGACAACTTTGTGACATCTGATGATTAGTTATTAGAAGCAATTGTTCCCCCTGAGAGTGTCATAGGGGATTTCATTCATATATGGATTTGTATCTTTTATAAAGAAATTAAGTGATAACGTTGTTGAGGGGGACGTAACGTATAATATTGAAATGGTTGTTAACTATTGTAATTTGAATCTTGATAATTTTTGTTTTGCTTTTGTTCTTATTAAACATGCTTAATCTAAGTCTTTAGAGGAAGTTGTTTATGATGAAAATTAGATAACAACAATGAACGAGGGAATGAAACTTAATAGAAATAATACTTGGGTCTTAACTAATGTTTCCAAATGAACAAGAACTATTAGTTGTAAGTGCAATTTTGGAATAAATTATAAGTCATAAGGTGAAATAGATATATATGAAACTAGATTAGTAATGAAGGCTATGATGACATGGGATGTTTAGATTTTGATGAAGCGTTTTCTTTTGTTTAAAATGCTTAATTAGATTAACTATAAACAAGGGTTAATATATGTTTCAATTGAGTATGAGTAATGCTTTTTGTATGAATATTTGTCAAAAGATGTGTGTATTTCTTAAAAGAGACCCAAAGTGTGCAAATTGGTTATCTTTATAAGGTCTAAAATAGGTTCCTGAAAATGGAATGAAAAGTTACTTTATTAGAAATTGGTTTTGTTCATTTTTGTTGGTGACTATTCTTTGTTTGTTAGACTAATCTAATGTATTTTTCTAAAGTTTGTATGGTTTATGCAGATGACATTGTTGTTACAAACAACACTGAGGTAGATGTAGGTCCCTATCCGGTGGATGACGAACCTCAAACCTTGTTATACAAACCTACTAGCAAGTGCGGAATCCAAGCTAGCAAGCAAACCGAGTTAGTAGCAAGTATAGAAACAAACACACAAGTTCACCGATTAACACAAGTTGTATTAATGCAATGAGGGTTCGGTTACAAGCTCAATGTTTACAGAAATGTTCTATAAACTCTCTATGTGTGTATGTATGAGTTCTGGACAGAATGCTCTCAAAGGCTCTCTATCTCTCGGGTGTGTGGAATGGCAGAACTCTCTTATCTCACACATACACTGCATGGGTATTTATACCCATACCATGTTGTCTGTCACGAAGGATTCGACAGATGGTCCGAAGGATCATCTGTCGACTACAACCATGTCGAATGATCAGCATGGACATCGAAGGATCATCCTTCGATGTCTAATCGTCGAACCATGATTAGTAGTCGAACCATGTCTAATGGTCGAACCATGGCTATTGATCGAACCATGGTCGAACCATATCTTTCGACCACCTCGAAGGATCAAGTATCCTTCGAGGATATCCTTCGAGACTGACTATCATCTTTCAAACTGTTGACCAAGTCAATCCAGAGGATGGTTGACTGGTCAACTTACAGGTAAATAAGGACATCGTTTATAAACAGACCGAATACAGACAAAGTACAGACACAAGTGCACCAACAAACTCCCCCTTGGCTGTAGCTTTGTCTTTATCTTCTATAGTTGTAGACTCGTCTCGAACTTCGACGGTCTTTGGTCTTCGAGTTCCCAAAAACTCTGATGTCCTTTCATGTCTTCAATGTCGGAGGATCTTCAAAGTCTTCACGTCTTGAAAGTAGAGAGTGTACCAACAAACTTCCCGTATCATGTAGGAAGTGTGTAGACAAACTCCCCCTTAACATAAGCTCCCCCTTGAGTTATTCTCGTGAAAAACTTTATCTTTATGAAGTGAGATCCTTGAGGTGTTGACGATGGTAAGCGGCAACTCGATCATCTTCATCACTTGAGCGCCTTCACGTCGTGTCTTCATTCCAAAGCTTTGTCATCGACCATGTTCTCCTAGCCTTTAGAATCTGCACATGCAAGAAATCTAAACGCATAATGAGAACAACTGCTTGGAATATAGTTAATCATAAACAAATGACACACGTATGACCATGTCACAAACAAACACCGTCCGACAGTTTGAAAGTTTTAATAAAATTTATCAATTTTAATTTTAACTTTCAAAACATGCAGATTTCGACCGTTTATGAAGTTTTAGTCATTTCGGTTTTCGTTCAGATTTTAGGTAACGAAGACTTGAGCTCCAACATCGTACGATCGAAAATAAAGCAGAAATAAAATCTTTTTGGTATTTTTGTATTTCTTAAATGTAAAGACTGAAAGCAACAAATAAATATATACACACTTCTTTTTGCGAGTTTCGAGGGTAAGAGAATCATATCAGTGTACGGTCAAGCCAAAACACTCTTGTTGTTCTATTAGTTAACATTAAGATAAACATCCTATAACAATTATCGGTATTGTTATCCACTTAAGCTCAACTTATCAGATGTAATCATGTTTAGAGGATACGTTAAGGTATAATTTATACTTACCGACCGGTGTTCATCCACATCACGACACATTCCCGTATCAAGGTATGCACGAGGGTTCATCTTACCGGTGAGTATACCGATTATCATCTGTTTGACCGTATATGATGTGAGATTCTCACTTATTTTGATTTGAAAACAAGTCCTTTGTGATATAATCACTTATTTATGAGGAACTTGATTTTCGTATGCATGAGGGCACAGGTGCAAGTCCGTGAACAGGTCAGTACTTCCGTACAGCAGAGAGACGAACTTGACACCCGGATTAAATGTGATATTTTATCACTTATTTGATTTGGACATGTGATTGTTTATCACTTATTGAGGTCGAATGCAGTATGTATTATGTACACGTATGTATAGTATCATGGAAGATCTAGACTTGCGTCCCCGTTATTTTTCGGTAAAAGATACAACCATGATACCCAGATGATAAGCAGCATAAAGACCGAATATCTCAGAACCTCGGCAATCTATCAAACGAAATTTCGGTACTAAGACCATATGCCAATGAATGGTTCCCACCTGGTCTTCAGTCGATTAAGATTTATATCACCCTGCACACTTTAAAATGATTGTGAGCCTACCGATACATCTATATAGAGCTGCTTATCGTTTTGCATTTAAGGTTTAAAGAGGTTAGGATAGACCACTGATGTACTATCATTTTCTCTTTTGCTCACCAGGAAACTCATTTTTGTTTTTCTATTGTTTTTGTGTTTTTGAAATTTTTCGATGTTTTTGGATTTTCATATTTTCGGATTTACTCCCCCTAAAATCAACAAACCAAGATAAATTTAAAAACACAAAGATATTTACAAAAATGATTTTCCGATGTTGGTTTTACTCTTGCTTGACCTTAATGCCGTTTACCAATAATAAGAAGTCAAATCTAGATTTGTCAAAAGCTTTGGTAAATAAGTCGGCACGTTGGTCATCGGTGTGGACCTTAACAACATCGATTAGCTTTTTCTCAAAGCAATCACGTATGAAGTGATATTTGATTTCGATGTGTTTGGTCTTTGAATGCTGCACAGGATTTTTAGTGATATCTAAAGCAGCAGAATTATCAACGTATATAGGAGTAGTTAGGAATTCAAAACCGTAGTCCCGCATTTGTTGCTGGATCCAAAGAACTTGGGAGCAACAACTTGAGGCAGCAATGTATTCAGCTTCGCATGTTGAGGTAGCAACACATGTCTGCTTCTTGCACTGCCATGTAACTAGGCGATTTCCTAAAAACTGACATCCAGCCGTTGTGGATTTGCCGTCGATTTTACATCCGCCAAAATCAGAATCACTGAACGCTACCAATTCAAAGTTATTATCCCTAGGATACCATAGACCAGTGTCAGGGTACGCCTTCAAATAACGAAAAATCCTTTTAACAGCTGCAAGATGGGAGGCCTTTGGATTAACTTGATATCTGGCAAGAAGACACGTTGGATACATTATGTCTGGCCTTGATGCTGTGAGGTACATGAGAGATCCAATCATAGCGCGATAGATTGAAGGGCTAACAGCTTCTCCCTTCAAGTCTGGAGTAATTCCGTGATTAGTTGGCAATGGGGTACCAATGGGCGTTGCATCAGTCATCTGAAACCGGTTCAAGATGTCACCAACATATTTTGTCTGATGGATGAATATCCCAGACTCCGTTTGTTGTACTTGAAGGCCCAAGAAGAAGGTCATTTCCCCCATAGCACTCATCTCGAATTTCTCCTGCATAATCCGCTCGAAATTCCTACACAAAGCATCATTAGTAGAACCAAAAATAATATCATCAACGTATACCTGTACCAGAAGCAGATCTCCATCTTGTTCTTTGATGAAAAGAGTGCAGTCGATAAGACCTCTACGAAAACCATTCTCCAGCAGATAGTGAGATAAGGTTGCGTACCAAGCTCGCGGTGCTTGATGAAGACCATAAAGAGCTTTGTTGAGCAACCAAACCCGATCGGGATGGATAGGATCTTCGAAACCTGGAGGCTGTTCGACGTACACCTCTTCTTCAACCACACCATGCAAGAATGCACTTTTCACGTCCATTTGATAAACCTTGAATCCTTTGAAGGATGCATAGGCTAGAAAGATTCGAATTGCTTCGAGACGTGCAACAGGTGCATAGACTTCGTTGTAGTCGATCCCTTCAATCTGACGAAAACCTTGAACGACTAAACGAGCTTTGTTTCGGATAACAACTCCACGGTCATCCTTTTTGCATTTGAAGACCCAACGGGTACCAATCTTCTTGTATCCAGCAGGTTTCTCGACCAGTTTCCAGACACCCAGCTTCTGGAATTGTTGCAGCTCTTCCTGCATTGCTTCAACCCAAGCATTATCCTTCAAGGCATCTTTCCACGTTCTTGGTTCTTCCTGTGAGACATAACACGCGAAAGACCAATCGTTTTGTTGCCCGGATTCTCGAATAGCTGCATACAAGCCTGCATTGTTGTTGTTTCGCAACATGTTTCTTGTCTGAACGCCACTTTGCACATTTCCAATGATGTTTTGTTGAGGATGGGTATTATGAATCCTTGTTTCTGGATTTTCTGGAACTGGAACATTTATACCCAGGTTGTTGAGATTAAGATCAACAACCAATTCAAGACCAGGAATTGACGAAGAGGATGATGCAGTAGCCTCAGCTGTTCTATGGGCATCCACTGGAGGAGTACCCTCTGAAGTACCATGAACTGCTGTTGTTGGAACTTCTTGATCTGCATCCACAAATTCGTCATCCTCTGAAGATTCGTTCAATTCGTTTGCATCATGAAAATCCTCATTGTTGAGAGTATTATTGTTCACCGAAGAAGATGGTTCTTGATTAACAAGAATTGGACGAACCACCGGTGAAACTGTTGCATTGTCACTCTCGAAAAACATCCTAGCCGCAGCATTATCTTCAACGGCTTCAACATTGATCGAATTAAAGAAGTCATCATACTCAAACATCCAAGGTTGACCCGGATTTTTGACTGGCAATGTATGCCTTTGTACTCTGACCTCAGACCATTCCTCGACCCTTTTTGTCTCTAGATTCCAGACTCGTAAGTTAGGGGTGGCATACCCAAGAAAGTATCCATCAATTGCTTTTGCCCCGAACTTTCCATTTGGATCGATGATTGTGCAAGGAGCTCCAAATGGTTCTAGATAAGACAAATCTGGTTTCCGTTTTTGAAGAAGCTCAAAGCAGGTCTTGTTGTGTCTTTTGACTGTAAGGACTCGGTTCAATGTATAACATGCAGAGGCCACAGCTTCAGTCCAGAATGGAATGGGCAACTGTGACTCTACCAACATTGTCCTAGCAGTCTCGATCAATGTGCGGTTCTTACGTTCAGCGACACCATTCTGTTGAGGAGTATAAGCAGCACTAAACTCATGAAGAATACCTTTTTCAGTGCAGAACTCCGTCATGGAATGATTTTTGAATTCAGTACCATTGTCGCTACGTATCCGCCTAACCTTTAACTTATACAAATTCTCAATCTGAATGAT
Organism: Helianthus annuus; assembly: GCF_002127325.2. Lineage (NCBI taxonomy): Eukaryota > Viridiplantae > Streptophyta > Magnoliopsida > Asterales > Asteraceae > Helianthus > Helianthus annuus. The sequence continues at coordinate 165,082,765 of NC_035445.2, read as the reverse complement.
CAAGTTTTTGATAATGCCAAAGGTTTCACTCTTGTGTGCCATGAATGCAACCCAAGAAAATCTTGAATAATCATCGGTTATCACGAGACAGTATTGGTCACCCCGAATACTCTTGTGCTTGACAGGACCGAATAAATCCATGTGCAAACGTTCAAGAGGAACTGCCACCGTGTTGATTTTCTTTGTAGGATGCTTCTTCTTTGTTTGCTTTCCTTTCTGGCACGAAACACAGACGTCTTGAAGATGGAAATTCTTGAGAGGAACACCATTCACTAATTCATTTGAAACCAAATGATTCATTTTGCGTAAGTGAATGTGTCCCATACGTCTATGCCAAGAGATAGTGTCTTTTTCTGTGGCTTTGGAAACAAAACAAGTTGCTTGTGCAGACGTTGTAATAGCTTGGCTCATGTCAAGGACGTACAAGTCATTTATCCTTGGAGCCGACAAGAGAATCCATTCTTTCGGAATTTTGAAGCCGGGTTTCAGCACATAACATCCATTAGCATCAAAGTGTACTGAGAACTGCTTGTCACAGATTTGAGAAACACTAAGAAGATTGTGATCAAGTTGTTGCACAAAATTGATCTTGTCAAAACTGACAATCCCGTTGGATATCATTCCTTCACCCGTAATGTACCCACCTTTATCTCCAGCAAAAGCAACATAACCTCCCCTAATAGATTTAACGTCGTAGAGAAGCTTCATGTCGCCCGTCATGTGCCTGGATGCCCCACTATCAACAATCCAGTGACTACTGATAGTTCCTCCTGAAGCACCCTGCACATGAACTCAAAAGAGTTAGTTGGAGATGGGGACCCAAGCCATTGTGGTCTTGGGTCTTCCATTTTCATCAATGACAATAACCTCTTGTCTTTGATGGTTGGTGAGTTGTGATGTTCCCCCTGATTTAGTAGCCGATTTTGGTCTCCAAGTCTGTTTTGTTTTACCAGTGTCTTTCTTTGAAATTTTAACTTCTTTGTTGTTTGAAGTTTTTAATTTTTCTGGTTTTACAGAAACAGATTGTTTTTGAGTGACATCGGTTTTAATTGCTTTTTCAACCTTTTTGACCTGCTGGCGTTTCTGTTTCTTTTCCCTTTCTTTTACAAGTCTGGGATCTTGTTTCATGGAAACAGATGGCTTACGGTCAGTTTTGTCATGGGGAGTATCAACCTTTTCTTTCAATTTATGAAGATATGGGCACTTTCGAATTATGTGCCCAATGGTTCCACATTCGAAACATGTTCTTCGTTCCACAAACCCCGAAGAATCATGTGTTCGTTTAGCCGATGATGTTGAACTTTGTGAACCCGAGGTACTAGGCTTTGAACTACTTTTCTCATTTCTTTTCAAAATTGTAACCTTTTTGACAAAATCCAAGTTAGATTGATTTTCAAACTTTTTCATTTTGTCGGTTCCCGTCGACTTCACAAAGTTAACATTTTTCTTGGTTTTCTTCTGATTCGGCTTCTTTTGAGTTTGAGCCGTTGATTTTCCTTTGGTCTTGGTGAGATTTTGCTGTTTTGGCACAGTTGGTAATTTCTTGTTGCCAAATTGTTTTCGAACTTCAGCTTTTGGAACAGGAGGACACTGAGTAACTGTAACATTTGGTCCTGACTTTCCCAAAAACTTACTTGTCGAATTTTCAAAGACTTTGCAGATTAAGGATTGTTTAACATTCTTAATGGGAAAATCTTTGTCTGAGTAAATTTTGTCATCACCAACTAGAGTGTACAGCAAATTCACACTCTCCGGCTCTTCTGCAGATGTGGACTCAGTTGCAACAGTCTTAGCGGGTTGAACAGGGGGATCACATAGAATGTGATTCTCAAGAGGTATGTCCTCATTTTTGGCTACCGCATCAGACTTTGCTGGAGTAGTATCATCAGATTCATCATCAGAAGAATCAACATCCTCAATCACAACTGGAGGATCTTGATCCTGTTCAGCACTTACAAATGTATTTGCTGACACATCTGAATCTGAGGATACTTCCTTTTGGTATCCGAGTCCTTCTGCAAACTCCTTCACATCTAGAGGTACAGATGGCTCAAAATGAGTTCTGTACTCTTCATCTGGCATGGCATCATAATTATGTCTCACTGGTGGTGGACATTTCTGATAGCCTATGCACGTGACATCCCTCTTCGCTTTCTGAACTTCAATGATGTGATCCAGCACATAACTAGAGCTCAAATAGCTGTCTAGCTTAAGTTGGATCGCATCACTTTCGGTTTTCACACAAGCCATCTCTCTTTGCATATCCTCAAGACGAGATATATACAAATTTATATCAGTTTGTTTTCTAGAAACCATTTTAGTCAATTCAGATTTGTCTTTCTTTAAAGTTTCAATCGTTGACTTAAAATCTTTTTCATGGTTTGCATAAAACATGTTGGCTTCTGTGCATTTTGCGAGATCCACAGTCAACTTCTGATTGTGGATGAATGTCACATCATATTTCTCTTGCAAAGCTTCATGCTCGCTTTGCAAGTTACACCATTCAGCATTTAAGGAACTATGTTTGTCTTGCAAGTCAAACAAACTAGCTTGTAAAGCATCATGTTTGGCTTGCAACTCAGACATGTTTCCTTCTAGATCTGCACACCTAGCAAGCAATCTATCACATTCATCACAGTTAATAGTAGTGGGTTCATCGACGCATACCTGACTTGATGAACTGTCGACATTAGCCATAAAGGCTGAATGGAGAGAACACGAGGTATAAGCAGCTTGATCCACCAGAATAGATCTTCTTTCAGTTTCTGCTGCACCTTCTCCCAAGAGTTCATCAATATCTGCATCGATTGCTGCATTTGATGTCTCGCCCACATGATCATCACTAGAACTGGATGATTCTTCATCAGTGCTCCTGCTATACCCCGAGGAGTCTTCATCTTCAGATGATTCACCACCACTGGCAGAAGATTCTCTACCACTGGTGTGAACTAGCTCCTTCACAACCTGAGCAAAGCATGCTGTTCTGTCGGGAGCATCACCACCCAACTGGATTGACCAGTCACAACCTTCATCTACTTGAACTGCAAGTGCTCGGTTGGTTTGGTTATTTGCAGGCACCAATGAACGCTCAGTGTTTCTGTTCTGATTCTGCTGGTTGCCTTGGTTTCTGAAGGGATTTTGATTCCCGTGCTGTGCTGGCTTTGTACATTCCCTTTTAAAGTGGCCCCGTTCACCACAGTTGAAGCATTTAACAGCTTGCTTATCGAACCCATACTTGGTGTCTCGCTTACTTTCCAAGCTGGTTCTGCCTGTACTTTCCATCCAATCCTTTGCTCTTCTCACAGCACTCGCAAAGGCCCACTTGATATCCATCAAGTCCATCTCTTCCTTATCAATCTGCCTGTAATCTTCTTGTGTCAGATTAATGTTTCCAATCTGACCCTCTATCAATCCACAGTACGCGCTTACTACAGTGTTAAGTAGCTCCATGTGCTCCTTAGCTACTTCTACACTGACTTTAGAGAAACTTGACGTGTCAAGCTGTACTGTATTTGGCTTTGATTGTTGACCTGCAGCAGATGATGTTCCACCATAACACGCATGTTGTGGTTGTTGAGCAGGAGGAAGAGAAGGTGGGTGTATTGGATTTCCATACAGATCTGTGGTTGGAGGCGGCTTTACAGGAACTTGCACTGGATTCCCATACAGATCCGTGCTTGTGACAAACGCCGTTTGATGTGGAGCATGTGAACCGGCTTTTGCAGATGAAGAAGTGGAGGTGCCATAATACATCTCTGGATTCTGTGGCACAGCAACTCTCTTTGCCTTCAACGTTTCTTCCTGATCCTTGTTTTCCAGAAGCTGCACGAAATCGTTGATATTGGTAGTTCTCAACGTTCCGTTATACTTCAAGATTTCCAGAAAGTTACTCCATTGAGGAGGCAATGCATCTGCAAACTTCTTTACCACCTCTGTTGGAGTCGTTGTGACTTCGAAATTAGTCAGCTCAGTAAGTAAGTGATAAAAACGGCTTGTCATATCTCCCAGGGACTCCTTATCCATACATGTGAAGCCATCGAACTCTTTCTTCAGTAAATCCCGTCGTAGTTGACGTGTGGCTTCATTACCTACTCCCCTTGTCTTCAATGCATCCCACAGCTTTTTCGTAGTCTTGAAACTGACGAACTGATGATAAATATCCTTGCTCAATGCTTGAGTAAGAATAGCGTATGCTTTCTTTTCTAAGTCATACGTCTTCTTTTGATCATCAGGAAGATCGGCAAATGTAGCTGTCGAAGAAGCAGCAACCTCGATAGTTTGATCGAATTCCGTAGTGAACCGCAACCACAACTCTGTATTTTGACCAAGAATGTATGTATGGAAGCGATCAACCCATCCCGGATATTCATTAAGATGCATCAACTTCGGAGGCCTGTTCAAACTTCCAGTTTCACTTTCACTCAGTAGAAGACTTTGTATACTCGGAGTTTGATTTGAAACAAACGCCCATTGACCAGCTGGATTGACATTTGTTTGTGAGGATGTAGATACCGGAGATTCGGCCCATGATGGAGACTGACTGGTGTTCATGTACTTTCCACTGTCTGGAGCCGGATTTCCCCACCAACTCGGATTCATCTTTGACAAGAAAAATAAATTCTATGTCCAAGTCAAGAAAGATGATGAGCACCCGAAAGATCACACAGTCGAAGGATCTGGTCGAAAGATCTCAAACCACAAAAAGACTTGTTAAAAATTAACTGTCCACACTTCGAAAGATCAAATCTTGTTCGAAGGATCAACAGTGCTCGAAAGATCACTGTTGTATCTCGAACAATGATTTCGAAAGATTCAAGAGCTCGAAGGATTCCCTTTTCGAAAGATCCTTATCTTTCGAGCTTAATCCTTATCTTTCGAACTACAGTTCTCGAAAGATTCACCAATACGAAGGATCCTGATCTTTCGGACACTTATCTTTCGATTAGATTCCTTTCTCGAAGGATATGAACCAGACTTCGAAGGATGGGTCGAAGGATAACAATCTTTCGATCCTTCCTTGATCGATAGATGTCGAAGGATAGTCTTTCGATGTCGAAAGATATCTTTCGACAGGTTCTGACACTCTGATCTGATGTGATAGGTAGGTGAAAAGGTGACAGGTTGGTGTACCAACTTTCGGCAGAAGGGATGTTCTGCACTCGATTTCCCACCAACTTTTTGACTTTCGAAAATAGTGTCCAAAAATGGCAAATCTTATCCACCAAGTCTGGTCACCGGAAACACACCGGAAGTTGGCCGGAAAATACAAAGTGACTCAAAAACAAGTTTTCAAGTTACCCAACCCAACTTTAAACACTCCCGGTTAGTTTAGACACGTTTTTACACAAAGAAGATGCAAGAATTCAGGTAAAAACAGGTGCAAAACCAAATGTTTCAACACACCAAAACTTGTAAAAACCCGGTTTTAAACAAGGTAAAGAGCCAAGCTCTGATACCACTTGTAGGTCCCTATCCGGTGGATGACGAACCTCAAACCTTGTTATACAAACCTACTAGCAAGTGCGGAATCCAAGCTAGCAAGCAAACCGAGTTAGTAGCAAGTATAGAAACAAACACACAAGTTCACCGATTAACACAAGTTGTATTAATGCAATGAGGGTTCGGTTACAAGCTCAATGTTTACAGAAATGTTCTATAAACTCTCTATGTGTGTATGTATGAGTTCTGGACAGAATGCTCTCAAAGGCTCTCTATCTCTCGGGTGTGTGGAATGGCAGAACTCTCTTATCTCACACATACACTGCATGGGTATTTATACCCATACCATGTTGTCTGTCACGAAGGATTCGACAGATGGTCCGAAGGATCATCTGTCGACTACAACCATGTCGAATGATCAGCATGGACATCGAAGGATCATCCTTCGATGTCTAATCGTCGAACCATGATTAGTAGTCGAACCATGTCTAATGGTCGAACCATGGCTATTGATCGAACCATGGTCGAACCATATCTTTCGACCACCTCGAAGGATCAAGTATCCTTCGAGGATATCCTTCGAGACTGACTATCATCTTTCAAACTGTTGACCAAGTCAATCCAGAGGATGGTTGACTGGTCAACTTACAGGTAAATAAGGACATCGTTTATAAACAGACCGAATACAGACAAAGTACAGACACAAGTGCACCAACAGTAGATTTGGAAAGGTTAGATTGTTTTCAATTTTAAAGTTTAAGATAAAAGACCCATGACAATTTAAAGCTTTATTGGAATTCAAGTAATTAAATATGAATTATATATATATGTTTATCACAAAGAAAATGTTGTTTTGAGTTGCTATTTGAATTTGGATTTGCTTGTATGTAAGACAATGAATACTCTAGTTAAGCAAACTTAGTTGTTTATAGTAAAGAAAAGGAATAATGGATTTTAATAATCCAAACTTTTAGTCATTGGCCGGCAACGGTCCTAACTTCAAAAATAACTGGTGGTAGTCGCAACTTTTCACATATTGTAAACAAATAGACTTTTACTAAAAAAACCTTAATTTTTTTTGTCTCTTTATCCTTTTCGGTTTAGTAAAGGTCCATTGGTTTACATTATACGAAAAAGTTTCCGAAAAGGATAAGGAGATAAAAAGAAACTGAGGTTTTTTTTAGTAAAAGTCCATTGGTTTACAATATATGAAAAGTTGGGACCACCACCGGTTATTTTTGAAGTTGGGACCGTTTCCGGCCAGTAACTAAAAGTTTGGATTATTAAAATCCATTATTCCTAAAGAAAAGGGAAAATAGTCAAAATGGCCAAGTTATGGTCAACTTTTCCAAACTGGCCAAGTCAAACGTCTTGGGGAGACGTTACAAACATGTTCAAACGTCTTGGCGGCTGACCAACCAAAACCTGCCACGTGTCCGACACAGCTCAGACGTCTTAACGTCTTGGCTGAGACGTTTCAGACGGCTGCTTGAGACGTTTTAAAAGTTGAGCCGATAAGCTGATACTTTTGCATGACTTGAGACGTTTGAAGCCGGCTTGAGACGCCTCAACACGGCTTGAGATGTCTGAAATTATCACGTTTTTTAAAAAATTTTAAGACGTTTCATTAAAACCTTGAGACGTTTGAGACGTTTCACGATCTCCAAAGTTCTTTTTAAGTCGTTTGAGACGTTTCACGGTTTCCAAAGTTATTTAAGATGTTTTAAATAATATAGTTTAATATAAGGTAACGAGTATATAAATATAATATAAGTTAAGTTATATCAGCTCTCCGAGATGGTTGATAAACTGGTTAAGACGTTTGGGTTATACACGAGTGGCACGGGTTCGAATCTCACTAAGGGCCGGTTCTTTAAAGAAGACCCCCTTTTTGATATTTTTAAGTTTTTGAATATGTTTGTTTTAAATAATATAGTTTAATATAAGGTAACGAGTATATAAATACAATATAAGTTCAAGTTATATCAGCTCCGAGACGGAGGATAAACTGGTTAAGACGTTTGGGTTATACACGAGTGGCGCGGGTTCGAATCTCACTAAGGGCCGGTTCTTTAAAGAAGACCCCCTCTTTTATATTTGTAAGTATTTGAATTTAGATTTTTTTTTTGAATGTAATGTTTTTTTTTCTTTTTATATTTTCTTTTTTTAATGTAATGTTTAGTATGTATTTTATTTTTTTAATATAATAATGTTTTATATTTTCTTTAACTGTTTACGGGTTTAATTATCACGTTTTTTAAAAAATTTTAAGACGTTGCATTAAAACTTTGAGACGTTTGAGACGTTTCCCGTTTTCCAAAGCTCTTTTTAAGACGTTTGAGACGTTTCCCATTTTTCAAAGTTCTTTTTAAGTCGTTTCATTCAAACCTTGAGACGTTTGAGACGTCCGTTTTCCAAAGTTCTTTTTAAGACGTTTGACGGTTTTCAAAGTTATTTTTAAGACGTTTAAAACCTCTTTTTAAGTCGTTCACAATTTTCGACCCTGTCATATACAACGTTTTCTTCTTCACCATATCTTCTACCCCATTGGTGTTCACAGCTTCAAAAAATGGGCAGACCCCCTGATTCAACAAACGGTTCTAAGAAGTCATCTACAACGGGTCTAAGAAGTCATCTACGACGGACACAGATCTTCTCCCTTTTAAAGGGATGAGATCGGATATCCCCTTCCACGTGCTCTGCAGGGTCGATCGGGTTCAAGAACTCATCTACAACGGACACGTGAAGGGTTAAACGGGTTGTTCGGGTCATGACGGTTCTGCCCGTTTAGGGTGGTTGATGAGAGTTTGGCTAACACAATGGGCTCTCACCAATGTGTTTGCCAGGTCCAGTAACATCACCGAAGCCGCAGAACCGCAGAACCAAATTTGAACAACCCGTTACATATCACGTAGGCCAAAATAAATGTGGATTGATGGAACTTACCAGTTCACGACCCATATTTATTCCTAGGTGTTTCGATGCAAATTCCGGAATCAAAATCCGGATCTCCTACCCCATTTTAAATTTATGGAAGTAGAGGTTTGGTATATTCTAGTTCAAATGATTATATTTGTATGTTGTTGTGTTATGTTTTTTATGTACTTTGTATTCAATGATAATAAAGTTATAAATTTTACTATTTTACGTTTGAATTCTTGTTCAATTCAGTATAAGTCAATGTTTAAAGACGTTTCAACAGCCTATTAAATGTTAAGACATTTCAACAGGCAATTAAATGTTAAGACGTTTGAAACTTATGTTAAGACGTTAGAATTTTTAAAGTTATATTAAAATAAATATTCATATAACCAACCCCACTATATATACCCCTAATTCTAAACACACAGAAACACACACACACCATTCTTCTTCTTCTACTTTCTTTGTTCTACTTTCTTCTACACACAGAAACACACAAGCAGACATGGCTTCTTCCTCGTGGACCGAAGTTGAGGACATTGCATTGGTGGAGGCTTGGGAGGAGGTGTATACCAATCCTCCTCGTCGAGGGCAGGGGGTTTATGGGTCCGGGTGCAACAATATTTGCACAATTCCGTGGCCGTTGACGCCTTATCTTCAAGGTTTCGGGTTATACGGTTGGAGTGTAAGAAGTTCGAGTGTTACTACAAGTATGTGGAGGATTCATCCCAGGGCCTTAGCGAGGAGGACATCAAGGCGGTTGCGCTCATCAACTTCCGCCATGATGAACGACATGATTTCGAACATGTCGCGCAGTGGGAAACGATTAGGGTTTGGATTTAGATCTTTGTTTTTTTTGAATGTAATGTTGTTTTTTTGTATATATTTGTTTTTTTAATTTAATGTTTAGTATGTATTTTCTTTTGTTAAAAGGTTTAATGGCACTTCATGAAGGCGATGGTCGCCGACCTCCGGAGTGCTTAGCGACAGGATTAGGCTTTCGCCGTGTGTGCTGGTGAGGATGGTGTCTTCTAGCAATGGTGGTGGTTCAAAACGCCATTAAACATCAGGTGATGTAGGTGAATGTGTAACATTTGTGCTTGTAATCATTATGAACAGTTCCATTATCAATAAAACAATGTTATTTTATCCCAATGTTTGTTTGGTTGTGTTTTACATTTTTCATGTTTTGAGTTTTGCTCAATTTCAAACTCTACATCGCTTTATGGAGAGTTATAAGCGAACTGGTGCGTAAACGTACTCAGTTTAATGCGAAAAATACTCCGGAACATCAACATATACTCAACATACCTTAAATAACCTTTACATAACTTAGAAATAAGTTTTGAAGGCTTTGGTATGGCAAAAACAAGTTATTTCGCTTACAGGGACTAAACTTGACAAACTACGAAAGTATGCCAATTCGAACTGTAACGAACATTCCGGAACATGTCCATAAGTTAAACATACCATAAATATCCTTTACATAGCTTAGAAATAGGCTTTGAGGGGTTTGGTATGCTAAAACAAACTTTTGGATCATTCAGGGGCTAAAAATGTCAAAAAGTGCACAAGTTTGCATTTTCGCGCATAACTTACGTTCTGAATACATCTGGACACCCAAAAATTTATGTAAGCATCCTTATATTATGCCTTAGTTTATGGCATGATAAAAATCCATTCGTCGCGCAATTTGGACCGTCTTTCGCGCTTATGCGCATTCCGTCGTAATTAACCGAACATCGCGACCGTATGGCCAAACGAACCGACATCCGACATATTTTTGAGCACATTTTAGGTCCCTTGTACTTTAACTTCATTTTAGAGCTTTGAAATGGGGTTAACGGGGCTTAAAAGTACCAAAAACGCACCAAAAACCAAATTTTGGTGCTGCAGGGACCAAAATGGTAAATCTGCCAAACTAGGGGCTTACGGACCGTAGGCCAAAGCCCATACGGTCCGTAAGGGGTCCCCAGTACAGCAGAACCCACATTTAATGCTGATTGGCTCTTCAAATGACGAAAGGTTCAATTGCCTTTTCACCCAATCAAAGGCCAAGGGCCATATTCAGTGAATCTAGCAATGTAACACATGTACGCACAAGATCATGACACGATATTCAATAAAACGATCCTAACGGTTCCACTTTTCCTATAAATACCCCCCCTCATTTTGCTCAAAATCCACACAATCTGATCTTAAGGCTCTAAGTTGGAACCATTGTTTCATACCTGAGCTATTTTGATCTAGATTAGCATTCGGGGACTCTCCGTAAGTGTTCTTTTGTTCTTTTATTCGCTTTTCGAGTCCGAAAGTCGACGTTTTGTTGACTTTCTGCATTGACCATCTTATGGTCGATGCGAAGTTCGTTCGAACTTCATAACGTGAGCGTGATCACGATGGTTATAGTCCGTAGTGACTATACCTACTGATCACCACGTTATCTAGGCTCAGTGACGAGTCGTAGTTTCGGCCAAAATGCGCATTCTTGCGTATTTTGTAACCAAACTACTCGTGAGCATCAAAGCCGTTTGCTTTGATGCCAAACCTGTTTTCTAAACTTAGTTAAGCATGTTCTAACATGCTTAGCTCGTCACTTTTAGTTTAGTGCTTATATAGGGTCGTGAGGTAAGCGATCTAAACCATCGCTTATACTTTCGAACCCGACCCATTTGGTCGATCATTAGGATCCAACCAAACACATTAGGTGACCATAGCTATAACCTTCCGAGGTTATACCTTGTGGTCACGATGTTAGGCGTTCCAGACGCGTTCTACGCGAACGGCGCGTAAGGTAGCATAAGCTACCTAAACGGGTCGTGATGGGTCGCAAGCAGTTAGGTTAGGTTTCATTTTAGTATGTAGGCTTTGTTAAACCATATTACATGAGTCTCCATACTCGTTTGGTTTACGAACCCGCATACTATCCGATCCTTCCGATTTGGTCCGGTATATTAACATAGCTACCTATTAGGTGCCGTTTGATATCCCGTGATCTTTAGCATTATCTGGTTATTATACAAGAACTCCAAAGCAATATCAGGTGAGTACATTGAACCCCTCTTTTACTGTTTTCTAAACTGTTTTGGGGTGAAACACATGTGCCTATCTGTTACATTCATGCTTTCCATATTTTCACATCATATGCCTGCTATGTTGTTAGTACATTATAGTACACGATTTCATTACATTTCATGCTATGTATCCCCATTGTGTGCATACTTAGTACATTGATTTACATTACATTTTCTGTTGCATATGTTTACTCAGCATATGGACACATTGATTTACATGAACATTTCTGTTGCATATGTTTACTCAGCATATGGGCACATGCCTTCATTTTGTTATGACATTTGGTTTGTTTAACATGGGACAATACATTCATTAACATTAGCTACGCCGTTTGTTAGTAGGTAGTGGTACCATAGGAATTGACAACTCCCGTTTCTGAAATCCTGGGTTTGATAGGATTGGAAGGAATGACCGAATTCGATATACATAACTTAGATAAACCTTTAATTTGTTTAAGAGTTTATCGCCGCAGTCTCAAGGCTTGGATGTATGCATAGTTTGCAATACCGCATAAATGTTAATATCAATAGAGCATGCATTTTTCCACGGAACATAACGTTGATTTAAACCACGTTTTACTTCAATGACTTGTTTTGTGCATTTTACATATGGTTTAAGTTGATACATTTCGCTTACCATACATGATACATTTTGGGATACACATTACATGATTTACATTGAACATAAACATTTGACATGGTTTACACAAATAACATTTGACATTTGGTTTATACATGAACAATTTACATGGTGGATCGGGTTTGGGTAAATGATTTGAGTAACGTGGCATATGTAATATGATACAAACATGGTGGATACGCCGCTGGTACTTCCTATATATAAATGTTTGTATAATATTACATATCGGGGCGTTATCTAAGTCATTTCAGTTTAGACACATTACATTTTACACAAATATCATATTCTTCACAAGACATTATTTTCACAAACAACTTATCTTATTCAACTCATTTTACTTGGTTACTCGTTTAACCTTACACTTATCTATACATATCATCAGATGTTATCGTTTTTCAAATGTTTTACAAAACAAGACAATTTACAAGGTTCATGATTAACTGTTATTAAAACATTTCTTTAAACACAAGTCATGAATCCCATTTTTACAAAACCTATGTATCTTACAGGCATTTTTATGCTGACGTACCTACTTTCACATGTGTTTTCAGGAGCTGTTCCATAAGATGTTAATCACGATACTAGGGCGGACATGTGCCTTAAAGACTAAAACTGAAGATAGACTTAGTTAACTATGTTATAAACTCTTTGTTTTCCTGTTAAGACAATGTACTACCCTTGTTTAATAAATAAAATGTAACTTTATTTTCCATGGTTGTATAACAATTAATTCTGTCCACAACACTCCCCGACGTTTTTCGTCGCGGTTGTATGTTACACGCGGTCGGGGTGTGACAAAATGTGTGAGAGAAAGTAAGCTATTGGAGACAGAGAGAGTAGGGAAACGGTTGGTGGTTCGCGGTGGTTCACGGCGGAGCTTAGGGTTTCGCTATTTTGAATCCACGTGTCTCCTTTGTATCCACATTTCACAACTTTACCTTTTACTTTCTTTTTCTCTCTCACAATATAACATTCTCAAAGATTCACTCAAAATCACACTTCTGAATCACCAATTCAACGACCGAATTTCAGTGATCAGCATATGGCAACATCGATAGTTACAGGTTCGTGATCTCTGCATCACATTTTCTTCTTTTTACATCGAACTTAATCTTGATTTCTTGATTCTTTACAGCAACATTTTAGTTGGGTGTTTAGGACTACGATTCAGAGCAACATGTAGCATCACCATAGATCGAGATGGTAAGTACAATCTGCTACTGGACTCATTGTTATGTGGTTGGTTTGATTGTTTGATGCTTAGAAATGAACAGTTAATTTGTTATGTGGTTAGTTTGGTTCTGATCATAAGTTAGTTTGGTTAAGGATCCTTCAAAATGTCCTTCTGCAAGATATATGCTTGCTCTGATTATTTTTTATTTTTTTAGTTTTTGATCTTTGGATAAACATGTTATGATATGTATAGAAAGAAATAGTTAGGGCTTTAAGAGCACTCTTTTTAACATTGTTTTCTATACTATATATCACTAGAAAAAAATATTTCAAGAATCCTTCCAAAACCTCGAATCCTAATACTGTACCCACCTATACGACTTCGATATGGCATCTTTACCCGAACGATTGTACTTCATATGGCCCTTCACAAGTTGGTCAGCATCAATAGTTAAACACATTCATTTCGGCTCTTCCAAATCTCTCATAATGTCGTCTGCAGAACCGCATTGACGTCTGCAGAACCCATGTATCATCTGTATTCGACAAGACCACTGAGTTGAGGTCTGCCGTTTCCCTCCCCAGCTCATCAGTTTTGCTTCATGTTTCGAGAAGAAACTACTAGGTTACTGCAGCTTTCATTGCATAGAGCATGAAACCATTCGCTTGCAAGCATAGTAGACAAGACACTAAAACCCCAATCTTGATTATCAAACATAGCAAGAAACTCAGGTAATAAGATCAATGAAGCACCCGTTTCACTATGAATCTCTAAAAATTCACTAATTGGATGAGAAGGAATATAGATTGATCTCAATAACTTTATGTAAGATAACGCGTCGGCTTTTTTGATCTTTCCATTGGTTCTTTCTTCATTCATGGGTCTCCATAGAAGCGATTCAAATGCGACCCGTTTGCGTTTATCAGGTGCACCACCACAAATCGGGGTTAAAACTGCGAAAAACATACCTAAATCCACCCTTCTAGATTCGAATTCAATGTCGGAGCCGTCGCCGGTGCAGCAACGGACGGTGAGGTGGGCGGCATCATCGAACCACGGGATCGTGTTCGATGACACGTGGAAGCTTGTGGATGATTTGGAGGTTTTGATCAAGAGGTTGAGGACAAACCAGATGAAGGATTCGAAAGGAAAAGCGGAGAATTCGGATGTGTATTCGGATCCGGGGTGGTCGAGGGAGCTCGGGCCGTCAACTGAGATGAGTAAGCAGATTGTTTGAGACGAAAGTAAGCCAGATTATGCGGTTTTCGTTAAGGAGTTGGGCGGTTTGAGGTCTAGAGCGGATGGGGGCGAGGTCGCGTGAAGAAACGTTTGATGGGCATATGGCGATTGGGCGAGTTTTATACGATCAACAGTTGTTTAAGGAAGCATTGGTATTTTTAAAAGAGCTTGTGAATTGCAGCCTACTGATGTTAGACCGCATTTTCGAGCTGGTAATTGTTATTATGTTGTTGGGAGGTATAATGAGGGTAAAGATGAGTTTGTTTTAGCTTTAGATGTTGCAGAAGCAGGTGGGAATCAATGGGCTTATCTTTTTCCTCAAATTCATGTGAATCTCTGGATTTCACTTAAGGCGGAAGGTATGGTTATTAGCGCGTGTGAGCATTATCCCGAGGCTGCGATTCTTTGTCCGACGCATTTTAGAGCTTTCAAGCTTTTGGGTAGTGCTTTGTTAGGTGTAGGCGGGTCTAAAGCGGCTGTTAAAGCGTTAGAAGAAGCGATTTACCTTAAGAATGATTATGCAGACGCGCATTATGATCTTGTGTTGGCTTTGCATGCGATGGGTAATAATGATAACGCGGTTAAGGAGTTTCAAAAGGCGGTTGATTTGAAGCCGGGTCATGTTGATGCTTTGTATAATCTTGGTGGGCTTTATATGGATATGGGTCGGTACCAAGGGGCTTCGGAGGTTTACGTTCGGGTTTTGGGCTTGTGGTGAACCATTGGCGGGCTCAGTTGAACAAGGCAGTGTCGTTGTTGGATGCTGGTGAGACCGATGAAGCTAAAAAGTCTTTAAAAGAAGCTTTGAAGATGACTAGCAGGGTTGAATTATGTGATGCGTATCTCATTTAAAGCAACTTCATAAAAAGAAACTGAAGGGTAATGGAAATGGGGAAGATTCGTTTATGATAATCAAACCGTTAAAGTTCAAAACTTTAGGTGAAAAAACATCATCAAGACAGGAATTAGCAACAGCCCTTGAACAAGATCACAATGGCTTCGTCGCGAACAATGTCTTCATCCCAAGTAGGGAGTAGGGGCACCCCCAACGGCGCCACTATGCACAACATGGTGTTCCCCATGTCATCGCGTCTTAACATCATGCTGAGTTCCTTATATGCACGCCCACAAAGTGAAAACAAAGTAGGGGTGCGCCCATCCACTCGGCTTGGGGTGGGTACACCCTTGACCTTAAAAAAATTGAATATAAAAAGTAGACATGACAAACGGGTCGGGTTAGGTCGGGTCATCGGTTAAAATGGGTTTGGGTCGATTAAAAAAGGGTTGTTTTGGTTCGGGTTAAAACGGGTTCTGGTCGGAACGGGTTCGGGTCAGAACGGGTATCGGGTCGAAGCGGGTTTTGGGTCGGGTTGGGTTGGTCCAAAACCCCCTTAATGAGTATCCTTACTCAAATTTAGGATTCATGAAACACGGCAAGTCTCGCACAATTCGGTAGTACAATCGGACCAGAAAGGAACCGCGTTCTTGCATTGTACTAACTGCGTTTTTACCGCTGCTTCAAGATGAGAAAGATATGCATCGTGATGCTTGATCCAAACGTTTGGCATCACCTACACATTACCATAATGCATTAAACTCATAGTCCTACAGGCATAAGAAATATATTTGCACTCAAACATACAAGATGCACTCCTACTACCTTAACCTTAAAAATAACAGTTTTATTTACAAGAAAATGCTTTGTTTATGAATACGTAGATAAATTCATATATAGGTTACTCATTCAGTGTTAGGCTTATTATGATGGTGGACATAACTTTCTATCAAATTTGTTGAAGTTGTTTCTTGATGCGCATTGTGGTCTACTTTCCCGAAAACGAATTGGGTGAACGATATTCACCACGGCCCGTTATGGCGAAAAACTTATCACGTATAGATTAATGGACATAACTTCATTACAGCTGATGCGTATTTCAATCATCTCCTGTCTGGCAGAAGGTGTGTTTTTTAACCGTACCCGAATAAAAGCCACCCGACATTATGAAGGGTCTGGCAGAGGGTGGGGAAAACGAATTATGAAGTGTCTGGCAGAGGGTGTGTATTTCAATCATGTCCTGTCTGGCAGAGGATAGCAAAAAACTTCTCACGCATAGATTAATGGATATAACTAGAATTCGCCGAAGTATGCTGGGTAGAAAAGAAAGAAGAAAAAAAGTATATGACCAGTATCAATAAAATAGGAACAATAGGACTGAAGATTATTAGTACAAGAACATTCACTATTACAAATGGAACAATAGGTGATGGACCAGTAATGTTCATTTTCGCTCTACCTGTTGCTTCACTGATTAAACCTCTTTTCACTAACAAAGTAATAATACTTAATTGCAGTTAATTTCGGATGATTTATACCCGTTGCACGCCTGTGTGGGTCAATGACCGATGATTATTCCCTAGGGTGTGATTATCTATTACATTCTTTTTCCTGTATATAGCTAGGATTAGATATATTATTTAATCAAGAGATTTGGAGCTACACTTTCATTTTTAATAAACATCATACAAAGACAAAGATTTTGTGTTTGAAAATTTGATGATAACTCTTTCTGTATGTAAAATCTAATATTTATAGAATTATACTATTTTTTAAGTTTAAAAGTTGTTTTATTTGACAATATTAGTAGTGACAGTGCAACTGTTTATATAAATGTGGACAAAAAAGTGATCATGATTTGCAATATTGTATAATATTTTTTCACATGTTGAAACCTGATGGGGGAATCCGTCCTATTGCTGAAACCTGATGGGGGAATCCGTCCCCCTTGCTGAAACCTGATGGGGGAATTCGTCCTATTGCGGTCGGGGCCATTTGGCGTAGGCTGGTTTCCAAGATAGCGATGAAAAAGGTAGGGAAAGAGATGGTTAGGTACCTGGGGGATCATCAATTCGGGGTTGGGACACCAGATGGGGCTGAAGCTATCCTCCATTGCGCGAACAGGTTCCTTAACGCCTTTCACGATGATGGAGCCTTCGCCATGCTTACTGTTGACTTCTCCAATGCCTTCAACCTAGTGGATCGCACAGCTTTTCTGCGGGAGGTTTGGATTCAATGCCCATCTATATTTCCTTGGATACATTTTCTTTATGGGCAAACCGCTAGGCTTTATGTGGGTAATGACTGTATTGGGTCGTCCACGGGGGTCCAGCAGGGGGATCCTTTGGGACCTCTATTGTTCGCCCTTGTCTTGCACCCCCTCACACAACGTATACGAGACAGTTGCACCCTCCCCTTCCACGCGTGGTATTTGGATGATGGTACTATTATGGGGAAAACATCTGAGGTAGCAAAGGCTCTGGCTATCATTCAATCTAAGGGGCCACCTTTGGGGCTCCGGCTTAATATAAAAAAAACAGAGGTATATTGGCCGTCTTGCAATGGAGAAAAATTGGAGGCTAGTTTATTCCCGAAGGAGATTGGAAGACCAACGGGGGGCGTGAGACTCCTTGGGGGAGCTGTTAGTCGGGACCCCAGTTTCATTAGTGCTTTGGCTGCGCGGCGAGCTTCCCGGGCAGTGGGCCTTATGAGTAGCCTTTCGCAACTCCGAGACCCGCAAAGTGAGCTTCTCCTGCTGCGCTCTTGCATGGGTGTCGCCAAGCTCCTTTTTGGACTGCGAACTTGTCAACCTGCGTTTGTAAAGGAGGCGGTATCATTATTCGATAAAGTGCTACGGGGGGCTATAGAGGACATTGTGGTGCGTGGGGGCCAGTTTTTTGGGGATTTTCAGTGGCGGGTCGCTTCTCTGCCCTGTAAGATGAGGGGGGGCTGGGGCTTATCTCGGCCACGGATGTCTCCATTTACAGTTTTGTTGCCTCGCGAGCTCAATCGTGGGGGCTGCAAGATCACATCTTGCGCGAGAGTGGGGTTGTTGGGATGGATGGGGATTATGACATGGCTCTGGGGGAGTTGCATAGACACCTCCCGGATTTGGATATTGGCGGTTTCGCTAACAGGGACACCGCCCCACCGAAGACCCAGAAGACTTTGGCGAGTGCTCTGTTTTGTCGTATCGCTCAGAATATTGGATCAGATTTCTGTACGACCCCTCGTCAAAACGCCGTCCTAGAATGTTTGCGGGGCCCCCACGCCCAAGATTTTCTATCGGTCATCCCCATCGAGGGCCTAGGCCAAAAGATGTCAGCCGTTGAATACCGTGCTATCTTAAAATATCGGCTCATGATTCCTATGTTCCCTGATGATGAGCAATGCCCGATTTGCCGGAAAGCTTGCTTAGACCAATTTGGGGAGCATGCTCTGCACTGTAAAGAACTGCCAGGTTTTAAGTATAGGCACGACTGGGTGCGGGATGTCTTGGGGGACATCCTCAAACGGGCGGGGATCTCGGTGAAGAAAGAAGCCCCCGTAAACTTTTGGACAGATCCGAGGGAAGGAAGATCCACATTGCGCCCTGCGGACATGTTAGTTTTCGGGTGGGATGCAGGTAAACACGCGTGTGTCGATCTTACCGGGGTTTCCCCCCTTGTAGGCTTACGGGATACAGGTTTTGTCCCTGGTCAGGCAATTGCAAAGGCGGCAGCGAAGAAAATGGACAAACATGCAAAAGCCTGCGAGGATAATCAACATTCGTTTATCGCTTTTGCCTTTGATACCTTTGGCTCGCTAGCCCCAGAAGCCATCAGATTTCTTGAACGGGTCCAACGGGTTGTTCACAGCAACATTTCGTCTCCTAGAGATCGGGGTTTCGTTTTTACTAGGTTAGGTTTCGCTATTCAAAAAGGGGTAGCGGCGCAGCTTGTTGCCCGCTTACCGGCTATTTTGGTGTAATTGTCCTTAAAGTTTTTATTTGAAATGAAATACTCAATTAATATAAAAAAAAATTACGTAATCTTGTGAGTCAATTGGATAACAGACAATTGGGAAAAGGTTTAATAAGAGCACAATTGTATGTTGGATATCGAGATATGCTGCTGTTTCCATCTCTTTTTTTATGTTTATTTCTTATTTTTAGCTTCTGTTTGTAGGGGTGTGCCCGCCCACTCGGCTTCGGGTGGGTATACCCTTGACCTTAAAAAATTTAAATATAAAAAGTGATAAGTTGGGCTAAAGAAAAAAAATACTTTATTATTATTACGTATTTTTTTGACCTTAAAAAATTATCTGATAATTCGTGTGGTGCTTTCTTCTTTGTAAAAAGTTGTAGTTCATCTTGAAAAATTCTAATACCTACTTTGACTCATATAACTACCGTAAAAGAAAAGTATAGATCATGACGAGCACTTGAAAAGTCCTAATACATGCTTCGCATATTACTTAAGTACTTATCATCTTTCTTATCATTTTAAACTATTACTATTTTTTTTGTATGTTCTTATTATTTATGCCGTCTTTACGCTTGTCTAACATACTGATTGATGGTATATTTAAACACTTCTTAATCTATGCTCATATGTTCTCTTGCAGTAGCCTTCTTATCTTTAGGTCGCTAATATTACTGCTAATCAGGTGCGTCTTTTTTCTTGTATAGTTAAATTATGTTTTAGCTTTATGTTGATTTTTTTCCGGGTTTTGGGGGTTTTGGCGTGGTTCCTTATTATTTTAGAGGCTACATTATTTAGAGTATAGATGTCAAGTCATAAGAGGTTACATTCTTTGATGAAAGAATGGTCGCCTTGCTGAAAACAACTTGTGCTGAAATGATGACAAACAATGGCTACACAGATCCTAAAATGCTACCAAAGGAAATCCACGACATGATTGGAAAACCAAAAATAATGCACATATCCGTTAGAGGGAAACAATATGTCATCAACAATGTTTCGGATCCTCCCGTTGTGCATATATCAACTGACAACATTCAGCAGCAACACATGGGCGCTCCTCCATCAAAAACACCCAACCCCAAGCTTAACCAACAAAAGCGCCCTCTAGACGAATCACCAGGTAAACATAACAAACTCGACACCACTTGATGTCCATGGATTGCCTAAGAAGTCCGTTCGTTTTAGGCTTTTTGTAGCCCGTTAATTTCTAGCATTTTGTTAGCCCATAACCGATAGATTATATAGAAAGTTTGCATATACTTTTTTTTGGACAAATAAGCTTAAAGCAGGTGTATTTATCTTAAGTTAGTGCGTTGGGTTTTTTATTGTAATCTTAAGCTAATTAATGCTTCGCTAAATTAATGCTCATATATCTTATTACACAAACCTTACTAACCAACCTTTTTACCATCCCAGATAACAGCAACACTTCAAAGAAGGGAAGCATGGGGCACCGGGAATGATATGGACGTCGACGACCTTTTGTACAGTTGCCAAGTAGAAAAAACGCAACTGTAGGTAGTACTTAAGCAAGCCATGTCCTCTAGGAATATGTCTTTTGTGCAACTTATGTAACTAACATGGCTTAGTGTTAGTAACCTAAGTTGCAACTATAACATATATACAAACCTGGACACAAACTCTTGGTTGTAGCTAATCTATCTAACCTAACGAATGTAACTCAATCACAACTGGCTTAATGTAAATATAAGTCTAGCCTCCCGCCGCATCGCGGCAGGTTACTCTTCTAGTTCACTCTAAAATTAAAATATATATATCTAACTAACTTATTCTATTCTATATGCCAACAATTACGAATGTGATCTACAATACCACTTTATGATTGGTTTATGCTTGTGGTGCTTCTGACCCGTTATCACAAATGAGCACTAAAATGTTCTATAACCATATACAACTAGGTTTAAAGAAGTTCGCCGCGTTGCAGCGAATTTCTTTTGTTATTTAGTCTGTGTTTACATGTGTTTTGAAATCACTACGAGCGTGTTGCGAACGCAACTGCTGACAAGAATAAAAAGAAAATGTAGAAAAAAACACTAAAAGATAACCGAAAGAAAATCAACAAAAAATGTTGTATGGTAACGATGTTGTTCGTATGAAACCCGTGGTGAGAGATGAGCAAATTTTTCTGGGTACCGGTACCAAATTTGTTGAACTGAAAGATCTTAAGTACTAATTCGGTATCGACTTTTGGCATTCATGGTACCGGTTCACTACCGTTTTTTTCCTTCATATATCGATATCGTAATCGGTATTTCGGTATCAGCATCGATTCTGTATCGGTTGGCACCGAGTTCATCCCTACCCCTAAAACTAAAAAAAGAAAAAATTAAAAGTTGAAGAAAATCAAAAAAAAAAGTTGTACGATACCGTTGTTCGTACGGTAACCGTGATAATGGTACCGGGTAGCAACACTGAATTTCCCGAACCAAAAGGTTTCCAACAACAATTCGGAACCAACTTTTGGGGTTTTCTGTATTAGTGCCGGTTTTTACCTGCATGTACTGATACCAAACAGGACCGTCCCGGTATTTTCGATACCACTACTGGTTCGATACCGGTTGACACCAAGTTTATCCCAACCCCTGATATTAAAAAAAGGATTAAAGTTAAAAAGTAAAGAAAGTAACTATTATTATAATATTAAAATAATAAAAGTATTAAAAAACGATATATTATTATAATATTAAAATCACTATTCATTTCACTTTGTTTAGTAATATATAGTAATAGTAATATATAGTGCTCAAATTGTGGGTCTTAGTGAGTTTGTTTTCGTAATATATTAGGATAGAAACTCATTTAGTTTTGATTAAATCTGAACAAATTCGAAGTATTTTCATTCGTTAAACCGCGTGTACACGCGGGTTCTAATCTAGTTATAATAATATAATGCTCGAAGTATTAGAACACTCTATGAACATAATGAATATATCACGTAAGAATGTAGTTTTGACTACCTTGAAGCTACTGAAAACGCACAACTTTTTGGTTTTAATCTATCTTTGTTAAGTGCCTCTAGCCCTTACTCAAACCGTTTATTCAAATGTTTTTGGACAAAAAGATTTGGTTATAGATATTTCTCTCTTTGTGATATTGCTCTCAATGTCCATCTAAGCAATGTTATTGTAGCAACGTTTGAACCAACTACACACCTCTTCTTCACATTGAACCAGCAACTAAACACCTCTTCTTCATATGAAACACAGAATCCCGGCAGCGCAACGCGACGTGCGCGGGGAATAAAACTAGTTACTCTTAATAACATTTGTAAATTTATTATTTCTCATTTTTCTGAACTAGTAAAATTTAGGGGGGGGGGGGGGGGTTGAAACTCTCTTTTTATCACTGGTGATGCAAAACAACTGTGTTGTGAGATTTAAAACTGTAACAAAAACATCTTTTAGAACTCGTTATTCTAATAAGCAGAGAGTAAATAGTTGATTAGTGTTAGTTTAAGACGCACAAATGATTTTATATCATATTTCAATTTCATCATGGGTTATTAAAGCACACTTGAACACGTTACAATTATTCAATGGCTAACTAGGTAACTAGTAATTAGGAGAACAGTGGCAATAGTAGTCACAACTACAATCGCATAGACGGTTACAACATGCCGGCACGCCACGTTTGCAATACATCTGGCAATCATCAGACGTATTACAAGGATCACCAACGCTTTGAAGTTTTTTCATGGAAGTCACACCATCATTCTTATAAATTTCTTGCTGGCTCATTCCCAATCCTTTGTCATCCAAACCACATGAGACTTGCCAACCTACAAATCGTAAGTCGTTAGTGTAAACTCAAAACACGACGTTACAACAATTAGGGACGAATGTAACCAAGCTTACCGGGTAAGGACAGATATAAGGCGATCACGAACACCATCGTCAATGAAGTTTTCACCATTTTTAAAAGATAGAAAGAGAAAATGTAAAATGTAAGATGTCGTCTACACCAATACTAGTTGTCTTGCCTCCATATATATATATATATATATAGAGGGGTGATACTAAATAACCCCCCCCCCCCCCACTAATTATACCCCCAATTATATTTTATTGTTTTTTTGTCTTTTGGTTATTATATTTTATTGTCTTTTTGTTATTATTGTCTTTTTGTTATTATTGTTATTATTATTATTATTATTATTATTATTATTTATTTATTTATTTATATTTTTTGAACAACAAACATTATTATTATTATTGACGAGGTATGACCCGGACCGGCTAACCCGACCCGGTCATTACCTATTATTTTATTATAAATATATAATTACATATGTTTATTCTAGAATCTTCTATTCTGCGTGGATAAACCACGTAACCAAATCCCCAATCTTTTGGGAAGATCATGCAAATCCCTAACTTATCGAAGCTCATCCTAAGTTAGGGGAAACCCTAATGGTAAACTATAAATAGAGGTAAACATCAAAGGTATGATTCATTCTGCTCTCGTTTACTCACTCTCTCTCTCTCTCTCTACCCATATTCTTTTACTCGCAAACCGAGACTTATTCTCACGTCGGAGGGTGGTTACAGGAATAACCTCATTCCTGTAAGGAGTCCTAACGGTGTTCTGTTTTGCAGTCAGCTGTTCGGATCGCCAAGAGTTGAAGTCCTAGCCGGAGCTTACCGTTAAGGTCAGTGTTTCTTCATTGGCGCCATCCGTGGGACCATTCGGTAACATCCTGTGCACTTAGACCTATTGGCAAGCGATCAGAAAACAGCAACAACACCAAACCAAGCAGTGATAACTAGTAATCCTTTGTTGGTGACGAGTTCCGTGGTTACAACCATGCCGGTTTCACCCGCCATAACCAGATCTTTGGACATGGAGTTTGAAGTAGAAGCACCACCAGGGTTTGCAAACGCCTCAGTCACTCCTTCTGGGACGACAGCCGTAGACCCCCTAGCATACACCTAATGGCAGTTACGACCGGTGGCTCCAATCACCACAGCAACCATTGTTTCTACCCTAGCATCGATGACAAGCGCACAGACTATACGTCACAACACTATGCATGTTATCACATCCGCGGGGCCTGGCAATGTTACACAGCAGATGAGCATGGCCCAGTATTACCAGTCGCCTATCACGCACGCTATGCTGTCGCTCTATACTGCGGCGCTTACAGCAACGATGTCCACTCCCCCCATCAGCCAGTAATCATGCCTGCTGGAATTATGAATGCTCCAGTCACACCTGGGAATCAAGTTTATTTCCCAGGATACTACTATGAACCACCTTACGGGTACCTACCCCCATACAACAACCAGACGTACTCACCTCAGATGACAGCGCAGAGTTATGCTTAGCAGCCGCCATACGCGGCCTACATGCCACCTTGGTGGTCTTTCCCAACGTTACAACCAACTTACATTCAATCCCCGTCTACGGCGGAGCCTTTTTACGACAGAGAAAACACATCAAGACCTCGTTTCTCTCCAAACAGGGGTCCCAGCTCCACGCTCAACATCACCACAGCCCAACCCCCTGTCACCCAGTGGACAAGCCAGGGCGGGGCGACTCAACAAGTACAGCCCATTAACGTGGAAGATGACGACCTCACCAGGCCTTACAAGCCTGCGAACGCTACTTTCAGGTCCAAATTTACAAGAAGAATCGCTGAAGCCTCGATCAAGAAGAAACCTAAAATGCCCCAGACAGTGGGCAAATATGATGGTTTAAGCAACCCAGATGACCACCTTAATTTTTGTTCAAAAGCGTGGGAGAGGTAGCCTGTTGGCCCATGCCTTTCTGGTGCAAGATGTATGTGCAAACGCTAGTAGGGGCGGCACGAGTATGGTGGGATAGCCTGCCCGTGGGGGAAATTAACAGTTTTGAAGATTTAGTGGCTAAGTTCCAGCTACAATTCAGTCAACAAAGACGACACAAAAGATCGAAATGAACTCCTCCATATTCGTCGGCGAGACAATGAAACGGTGGAGAGTTTCATCGTTAGATTCAACAAAGAAAGCCTGGCGATCCCAGGTATAATAAACGACCTGGCATGTGGTGCTTTCCTACAAGGAGTAAACGATCACGAGCTGTTAAGGACACTATATGGAAGGGATGGCGAGCTGTCACACCCCAACCGATGGCGGAATCATCGGGGTGCGGCACTAGGCGAATCAGATTGCTCAAGAGAATCCATAACAACTATGTTGCGACAGTATTTAATGCGTTTATTATCCCATACTAATAAACAATACATTCACAAAAGTTATCACAAATTTCTTGTCTTCTCGAACAATACAAATCCGACAACGTAGAATTTAGATGAGTTTCTAGACTTCCTAGCTTGATTTGATGTAGACTGTGATTAAACGTGCAACATACGTTAAAACAACATCAATACAAAAGTATTGGCGAGTATACAAGTTTTGATAGAGTAGCGTAAATAGTTAAAAGTGCTGTGAATTACCAAATACATAAACGAGATACCTTAACATACGTGCATACAAGACAGATACTACCAGCTAAGTCACTCGAGTTGCGATTGCGATTGCTATTCATCCAACTAGACCCCCTCGGGTGCTATAGTACTATACTAGTTAAGGCGGGACCTCGCGAGTATCAGTCCTAACACATATGTAACTAGCATCACGTGTAAATATGCATAACAGTTATTCGCAATGTTAAACCGTTTGATTGAATAATTCGTTTTGATACTTTGATTGATAAGAACGTATGTTACACCCAAAATGCGATAAAAAGGGGTTCAAGTATACTCACAGTCGGTGTTCAGCAAGTAAACACAACTTGGTTGGATTGAAGGGAGCGCGTCTGAGATTAGCCTGATTACAGATTGATAACGTAAGCGTTGATTAGCGCGTAAATCGGTGCAAAGTGTCAAAGAATCGGACGGTAATCCGATCGGATGGCGATCCGATCGGATGGCCACTCGATCGGGTGGTAATTCATTCTGATGGTCATCCGATCGGATGGCCATTCGATTCGATTGTCACCTCGTTTGGTAAGGATGTGTTTGTGTAGGATGATTTGTCCTTTGAGGTTTTTGTTATAGCATTTTGAAAATAAAGAAGTATCTCAACCTTTCAGGTCGGTCGAGCGAACGGCGGTCCGATCGGGCGACAATCCGATTGGTAGGACACTTTAGTGAGAACAAGTTCACAGCAGTTTGTCACTCGATCGGATTGCAATCCGATCAGGTGGCAATCCGTTTGAACTCATTATGTTGAAAATTGTTTAAGTCCCAAATGTCACACGATCGGACGGTCACTCAATCGGGTGGCAATCCGATCGGGTGGTAATCCGTTTCAACGTTCAGATCCTTTGAGAAATGGTTTAAGTATGGGACCAAGGTGCAAGTCGATTGGGTGGCTGTCCGATCGGGTGGCTGTCCGATCGAACGACAATCCGATCAGACGGCAATCCGTCCCAGCGTCCTGATCGTCTCTACACTTGGTTATTTTGATAGTTTGCAGTTTTGATCGAGACGGTGTGATAACGTGCTAAACAACAGAAACCCTATCTTGACCTAAGCGACCCAATCGGACAGGAATCACCCTAGTCCGACCAGTTAACCTGTTCGAGACGGTTGTTCATGTTTAACCCGAAATCGGTAGTCTCTCTGATAGAAACCAGATCTTGAATCGACATATCACTAGAAAGAGTAGAAGATCAGAACGAGCTCCGATTCTATCGGTTTCGAGTGCACTGAGTGTAAAAGAGTTGAAAGAAAGTTAGAAAACTATTTTCAATCCTTTTTACCTTGAATATGTTCAGATCTATGCAAGATCTCTGTTTATTCATGTGGAAACGTTCAGATCTAAGTTGTTCTTGGTGGAATGAGGCCAATACTTGAAGTTCATAAGAACTTCGTGATGACATCACCTTAGAACTCCTCAAATCCATTGATTTCACGGTTAAAAGTAAAGATTTAGAAGAGAAAATGATGAAGAAGTGCGTGTAGATCATAGAAGTACAAGATTTGAGGTAGAAACTTACAAGAATCGCGAGAAATCGAAAGAAAATGGCCCCAAAGCGTGTTGGTCGACTGAGAGCTGTCACATCACTTGACCAGTGATGTGACAAGGGCTATTTATAGGAGAAGAGAAGAAAGGTGAGGGAGTGCCATGGATAGGGTGGTTGTCCGTTCGGGTGGCCATCCGATCGACCAGTCATTCGATCGGTGGTCTCCGGTGAATTGCGTTTCGATATTTTGTTTTGATCGTTAAGCGTTGCGATAGTTTGGTTACACATTTTCATACCCACATTCATATATTTAGTATAATTAGTCACGTTGGGTCGTATAAATATCCATATTTCAAAGTTATGACACAATAATCGGGATCCGTTTCGATTATGCGTTATTCTGCGACACATCACGGCCATCGAGGAGGGTAGAATAGGTCCTCACTCAACGTCATCGTGAGCGTTAGTGTGTGTGATGCGATGTGTGATAGCGATAAAGTATGCGTAATATGCGAAAATACTACGAATATAGTTACATTATGATCCGAATCTCTGGTGCTAGGCGTAACGAGTATAGCGGGTAGTAACAACGCACGAACGTGCGGGTTGTTACAATCTCCCCTGCTTTAGGTAATTTCGTCCCAAAATTAATCCACAAGAAGGGTCGCGAGAGTTGATACGAATGAGAGTAGCGATAAAAAGCGCCAAAATAAGCGAGCGATCGATTGAAAATTCGACGAGCGAGAATGTTGCGATGACTGGCGGTGGCAGCGAGTAAGGCGATTCGTATACAAAAGATGGCAACAGACAAAAAGCGATCCAAAAGTGTTTTAAATCCTTGAAAAGTTGATAAATTTGAAAAGGTTTAAAGAAATTTGTTTATGAAAAATCTACCCACAGTGCAGCGTTAACTGTAGCGATGTTCCCACCAGCGCTTTGAGAAGGGTTTTGTTAGGTAACTAAAAGATTTTAAAGTGATTAAAACTTGTTTTACGAAATTTTCTCGTCACACGGCAGTAACTTGAGTCGATTGTCACGCCATCGTTACTAGATAATCTCGTTGGTACAAAGGTTTTTGATCAAATTTTAGAAAAAGTTTTGTAGGAAAAGGGTCGGTTTAAACTTTGGGTAAACAATGCTTTTTAATAATACCACAAATTTAATTTTTAAGGTCGGCCCCGCATGGCACTTTCCCACGAAAGTTTGACAATATGGTTGTTGGAACCTGAAGGTTTATACATGTAGGTTTACATAGTATAAGGGTTGTTTATGTATTTGTTTTGTTTATGTATTTGGGCCGAAATTGTAAGGGTTTGGGTTGTAGGCTATGAGTCGCAACGGGCTTAGGGTTAGCCTAGTGAATTAGTATTTAAACCAACCTCAACCTTTTGGTTGAGGTTGTTGGTCGAACTGAAGGTTGCGAGTCAAGGGATTTTGGAGTGGATTGATAGAATCTTGGAGTCATCGTTAATCTTTGAATGCAAGATCTCTGGTTTGTGATTTCTTTACATCATTAGTTATTTCTTATTATTTGTTCTTGAATCACCTTGTGATTGTTTTCCGCACCTTCACAAGTTATCGACTGATATCATTGATAGATCCTGATAAGGTTTTACAATTGGTATCAGAGCCAAGAAACCATTCTTGGTTCAGTTTTGATATCAATCAGATTCAAGAACATCATTTGTTACTAATATGCTTTGGTGTCTGTTTTGCAGCGAAAAAGGATCTCATATTCAAAACTGTTCTTGGTAAATTGTTAAAAATAGTACTGATTTTGGGTTGTGTGATTTCAGAAAATCTGTTAGCTGATTTCTCGGAGTTGGTGATCAAAGAAAATTCAAAGATTTCGATATCTTTGAATTTAAAAGTGCTGAAAATCAGGGATTACGGGTCAACAGTGTTTATCTCATATCTGTTTTGCAGGTTCCGACTCGCAATCAACTGAGATCTCGACTTGTGCTGCATCCGTCTCGACTCGCAATCAACGAAGGTCTCGGCTTGTGCTAATCTGGTTCCGACTCGCAATCAACAAAGGTCTCGGCTTGTGCTGATTTGGTTCCGACTCGCAATCAACAAAGGTCTCGACTTGTGCTGATTTGGTTTCGACTCGCAATCATCAACCGTCTCGATTGATTTTGCTCCGGTCTCGACTCGCAATCTTTCTTATCTCGACTTGTGTGGATCTGGTTTCTACTCGCAACCAGCTAGGTTTCAAGTTTGTGATCTCGACTCGCAACGTTATTTGGATCTGGACATTTAAACTGTTGGACTGTTGGACTTAAAATAATTAATTAATCACCTATTTAATTAATTACCTTTAAGAAAACATGTCATCTGGTAATCAAGTTAATGACTTAGCTGTCACAAATGCTCAGCAAGAATTGGACTCCAAAATCGGAACCAGCTCTCGCATTCCAAGGCTGTTGGATGCAAATGATTTTCCAGAATGGAAGTGGCGTTTTGAGCAGCATATCAAGTTTAAGGAACCTAAACTTTGGAGGTGTATTGAAAGAGGTCCTAGAGAAATTATGTATGAGAAGGAAACAAACCCTGGAGTCAAAGTCAAGAAACCTCGTGCCGAGTATACTGATGAAGACTATGCTATTGAAGAGGAAGATAATCGAGCAACATCTTACTTGACCATGGGACTGGGGTCTGACATCGCTATGGGATTTCGCACTTGCAAATCGGCCAAAGAAATGTGGGAAGCATTGATTGATGTGTACGAAGGGAATGAAGACATGAGGGAAAGCAGAAGGAACTTGTTGAGGCAAAATTTCAATAATTTCAATTACATCTATGGGGAAACTATTGAGAATCAGATTCAGCGTTTCTCAAAGATTGTCACTCAAATGGATCTAGAAGAAATTCTTCCTTCAAAGGCTGCTCAGAACCGACAACTTCTAAATGCCTTGCCAAAGAGCTGGGATAATCACGTTGCAATGATCAAGCGGACGAAAGATCTTGCAAGATGCACTTTGACTGAAATGATTTCTCATATCAAGGCATGTGAACTTGATGACAAGCAAAGGGAGAATAATCACAAGTCCAGCTTGCTGGCAGCAGGTATTTCTGTTTCTTCTACCAATTCGAGCAATGACAACGCCGCACTGATTTCGTAAAATGGATCAAAAAAGACTTCTTCTGGTTCGACCACAACTGTGCATTACTCTAGCTCAAGTCCTTCGTCGTCTGCAGCAAAAATTGCCACAACTCCTTCA
Organism: Helianthus annuus; assembly: GCF_002127325.2. Taxonomy (NCBI): domain Eukaryota; kingdom Viridiplantae; phylum Streptophyta; class Magnoliopsida; order Asterales; family Asteraceae; genus Helianthus; species Helianthus annuus. The sequence continues at coordinate 165,052,285 of NC_035445.2, read as the reverse complement.
GCAAAAGCCGGGCTCATTGCTTTCTTTACTCAGCAATCCAAAGAGAATCTGGAGATCGCTGCTTCCGTTGTAAATTGTTTAAATGCTTTTGTCGCAGGTAAAATACAACCCCCTAGCTGGTCGTTGAATGATCTATATCAGTATCATCCTGACGATGTGGAGGAGATGGACATCACCTGGCAAATGGCAATGGCAGCGTTCAGAGCACAAAAATTCGCTAATAAGACTGGCAGAAATAGATGGGGTACTCCTTATTCAAACTCTGCAACTGTTCCACTGAAGTTACGCTGTTACAACTGTCATGAACCAGGACATTTGGCACGAAACTGTCCTAAGCCTAACCCAACAAAGATCATACTCCTGCGCATCCTGCCCCTCCAAATCCTGAAAGGGCTCTTGTAACGACAAACGATTCAACTGTTGCTGGTGAAGGAACTCAGAGTTCAGCCCTTGTTGTTCAACCAAGTGTAGAGTTTAATTGGGACAATGAAATTCAACTTCTGAACATCTCTCAACCAGAAATCCAGAGTGTCACTGAAAACATAGCTTTCATGACATCAGATGAAAAGGACTCTTCGCCAGATGTTGAGCCTCCAGCTGAGAATCTGGCTTTTATGACCAAAATCTTGTCAGCTCCTGTTCATGGACTCACTGCTGAGGAGGTACGTTCTATTTTCTGTACTACTGAATGCAGAGAAAGAGTTGAGGCTTATAGGGTACATAATGCTGAACTTATTCAAGATTACCAAGATCTTAAAAATAAAAACTTTACTTTGGCCAAAAATGAAAAGCTTTACAAAGAAAAAATTGAGGCCCAAAGAAAGGATATAGTTCAGTTGAAAGAAGACCTCAGTGCTAAAAATTGTAATTTTTTAGATGCTCTAGCAACAATTAGTGACTTGACCAAAGAATTAGAAGATTTGAAAGTCAAATATCAGGTAAATGAAATCAATATTAAAAAAATTTGACACTTCTAGTAATTTGGTCAAGAACATTTGTGACATACAACTAGAGTACAAAGAAAAGAAAGGGGCTGCATAGGATACACAAAAACTCCTCCTCCATACAATCATAATTACACTTATATGCCTTTCACGGAAGAGGAGTTAATTAATGAGGGCAAGATGACTTACGGTCCAAAAACCGATAAGTCATCAATCAACAGCAAATTTGTTGATAATAAACGACCAGCTCCTTCAATGAATTTCGTCTCAAAAGGCAATGTTGATCCTAACCAGTCGTCTGCATGTGCAGAAAAGGTTGACTTGAAATGTGAAGATACTCTTGGGGGAGAACAAGTTTTAAATTCTGATTTACAAAAACCTTGTTTTGATGAAAATAATCCTGATGTTATTTTGGGACAAAATATTTTTAGCATGTTTCTTTCTTTAGCTTCTAATGGGCCTGATGTTTTGGGCAAGACTGATGATGGTTGTGTTGAAACTGTGAACATTAATTCTGGTGATGAATTTTCTTCAGTTAATAATTGTAAATGTGATGGTTCTAATCTGTCAGATGATAGTGTTGCAGGTGAGGTCCCTCAGGATACATTCAGTGAAACCACTGAAACTTCTTCTCAAGAAAATCAAGAATATCATGATTCTTCTTCTGAATCGGTCTCAGTGGGAGTCCCTAATGTTGAATCTAGTAGGATCCCATTGGAAACCGTTGATGCACATGTTGAAGAAACATGTGTTAGTGAAATTTCAAATGTTTCTGAAACTGAAACTGAATCAAAATCCATCGACAAAGAATTAAATGTTGAAATGGATATAAAATCTTCAACAGATGTTTTACCAAATAAAACTGATCTCAAATCATCAAATTTTCAAGAAAAGGGTAATCACAGTGAGAAAGCTGCGTCTCAATCTCAACCTACATCACATACTTGTGAAACTTCCAATCAGCTAAATCCAGGTTGCTCAAAACGAAAGCCAGCAAAAATCGCAAAACCTGAAAAGCAAAACAGGAACAATTTTCAGAAAAACCCAAATCTCCACACATTGAAACGACAAACATGTTTCAACTGTGGAATTGCGGGACACATCGCACGAAATTGTGTCCATCTCCCAAGGAAGTCATCTGAGCATAAAGGCTTCAACAATCAGAAGGCTAAGTCTAATCGAACATGTTGTTCAAAGCCCGTGAAAGTCACAAAGACTGAGGCAATGAAGAATAACAGTCGTAGGACCAAGCCCTCTGATTTTGACTGCAATGCAGCCAAACAAAGAAATCAACAAAATCACAAAAGTTTTCAAAGACACCAACAAAATGTTTTTGATAACTATTGTTTCAAGTGGTCACATCAACATTGGAGACCAAAAATCAAGGCTGCCCAGTCAAACATGTGTGCAAACTCTTTTGTCAACAAAGACAAATCGAAATTTTTGAATAAAGATAATCTAATTTGGCAAAAAGTAACGTACATTGATTCACATGGAAAACCCAGATCCACCATGGGCTGGGTTCCCAAATCTAACTAATCTCGCAAATCGTGCAGGAACAGCTATGGAGGACTACCGTGCGCCTCTGGTACATGGATAGTGGTTGTTCCAGGCATATGACAGGAGACTTGTCTCAGCTGGTCAATGTAAAAGAATTTGACGGGGGTATGTCTCTTTTGCGGGAGGAGAATCTGGTAGAATCATATTGAAGGGAACAGTGAAAAACGGTGTTTTAAGTTTCGAAAATGTGAATTACGTTCCTGAACTGAAACACAATTTGTTGAGCATTTCACAAATTTGTGATCGAGGAAATTCAGTGCATTTTACAAAGAAAGGATGTTATGTTTTGAAGCCGGGGATTGTCATTCCTGAAGATTGGTTTTTAATGACTGCTGAGAGAAGAGGAAACGCTTACGTCATCGATATGAACAAGAAGCCGTGTGAAGAGATCACTTGTTTGTTTTCAAAGATATCAGAACATGATGGTTTATTGTGGCATCGCCGTCTCGGACATGTGAATATGAAAAATTTGAATCGTCTTGCCAAAGGTCAGCTGGTACGTGATCTGCCAATCAAGGACTTTATGTTGGTAGAGAAATGTGTTGCCTGTGCTAAAGGCAAAGCTCATCGGAAGTCACACAAATCCAAGCCAGCACCCTCTTCCAAAGCTGTACTTGAATTACTTCATATGGATTTATTTGGGCCCGTGAATGTTTTAAGTATTGACAAGAAGGCGTATTGTCTCGTGATAGTCGATGACTACTCACGGTATACCTGGGTGTACTTTCTAAGTCACAAGAGTGAGGCTGCAGTTTTGATGAAACAATTTATCACCTTGGTGGAAAATCAAGCTAGTACAAAAGTGTAGGCGATTAGAATCCGATAATGGGACAGAGTTCAAAAATGTTACCATGAATACTTACTGTGCAGAGAAGGGAATTGATCAGCAGTACAGTGCTCCTCGAACTCCACAACAAAACAGTGTTGCTGAAAGGCAAAATCGTACTCTTATAGAGGCTTCGCGTACTATGCTGGCTGACTCCAAGCTTCCTAGTTTCTTCTGGGCTGAAGCTGTTAGCACGGCCTGTTATGTCCAGAATCATGCTTTAGTCAATAAACGTCATATGAAAACTCCTTATGAGATTCTGGAAGGACATAAACCTTCGGTTTCACACTTTCGTATCTTTGGTTGTCCTTGTGTGTTACTGCTAATGGACACTAATGGAAAGTTTGAAGTCAAAGGAGACGATTGTTACTTTGTTGGATACGCTAAAGGCTCAGCTTTTAGAGTATACAACAAAGTAACTAAAAAGGTCGTTGAGTCGTGCAACATTGAATGGCTAGAAGAAAATACTACTGATGCTAGAGTTGGACCAGACTGGTTATATGATTATGCCACTTTGTTTAAATCCTTTAATGCGTTACCAAGTGTCTCTACAGGTGCAGGTATGTCAACACCGCATCAACCGTTGTCATTTGGTGACTCTGAGGAAGAGGAACAAGCTGAAAAGGGATCAAAAGGTCACACCATTGATCCCCCCGGACTGGTTTTTACTCCTCATTCTTTGCCTCAGCAGATGTCCCATCGCTCCCCTGAAGGTGCTTCAACGAGTGGTGCTGCACCCAGTGTTTCAGGATCTTCACTTTTTCCTGACACCATTCCTGAGGATTGCGCTGTCGCTACTCCATTCATTCATCATACTACAGTACCTAATGAGGGGGAGACTAGCCACACCATTGCTGATAATCAAAACGTTGCTTCTACAGACGAGACAGTTCCAGACATGGCCATACCTACAAGTGTCCAGCGAAATCACCCTATAGAGAATGTGATTGGTCCTGTGAATGCAGGAATCATGACCAGGAGTCAATTTGGAATCATCAATACTTGTCTGTATTCTTGCTATCTTTCTCAAATCGAACCTAAATCTATTGATATAGCTTTGCAGGAACCAGGATGGGTAGATGCAATGCACGAAGAACTGAACCAGTTTGAGAAGCTTGGAGTATGGAAACTTGTCAAGTTGCCAGCGGGAAAGCGTAAACTTGGAACAAGATGGGTATTTCGAAACAAGCAAGATTCTGCTGGAGTTATTGTTCGAAATAAAGCTAGGCTGGTGGTTTAGAGATTTCGACAAATCGAAGGTCTGGATTATGATGAAGTATATGCTCCGGTTGCTCGTCTTGAAGCCATCCGAATCTTTTTGGCTTACGCGTCATTCATGGGGTTCACTGTATATCAGATGGATGTGAAGACTGCGTTTTTATACGGAGATGTGAAAGAAGAAATCTTTGTTGAGCAGCCACCAGGATTTGTACATCCAGACCATCCAGAGTATGCCTACAAGCTAGATAAGGCTTTGTATGGATTGCACCAAGCTCCTCGGGCTTGGTATGCCACCTTAACGAAACATCTTTTGGCTCATGGATATACGCGTGGCACCATAGACCAGACTCTGTTTATCAAGAAAGTAGGAAGGGATCAAATCTTAGTTCAGATCTATGTCGATGATATTATTTTCGGGTCTACAAGTGAGGATCTTTGCAAGGAATTTGAGAGAGTTATGAAGAAGAAATTTGAAATGAGTGCTCTCGGGGAAATGACACTGTTTCTGGGTTTACAAGTCAAGCAGAGTTCTCAAGGGATTCTCATCCATCAAAGGAAGTATGTGGATGACGTCTTGGCAAAATTCAAGTTTACGGACGCAAAGTCTGCTGAAACACCAATGGTAGAGAGGCCACTATTGACTGAAGATGAAGAAGGAGATTCTGTAGATCAACGTCAATACAGGTCCATGATCGGGTCTTTGATGTATCTCACAGCTAGCCGTCCGGATATCATGTTTGCCGTCTGCAATTGTGCACGCTATCAGGCTAATCCTTAAACTTCTCATCTTACTGCTGTTAAAAGAATCTTTCGGTATCTTAAAGGCCGACCTCGGTTTGGCCTGTGGTATCCGAGGGATTCCAATTTTGACTTGTTTGCCTTCTCTGACAGCAACTTTGGAGGTACTGACAGTGACAGGAAATCTACATCTGCGGGATGTAAATTTTTGGGTGATAGGCTCATTTCTTGGCAATGCAAGAAACAACAAACAGTGGCGATATCTACAGCTGAGGCCGAGTATGTTGCTGCTTCTGCTTCTTGCTCTCAAGTGGTGTGGATGCAACATCAATTGCAGGATTATGGTTTGACTTATCTTAACACTACTATCTACTGTGATAATGATGCTGCAATTCAAATTGTTCGAAATCCTGTCTTTCACTCAAAAACCAAGCACATTGATATTAAAGTTCATTTTATCCGAGACTGCTTCGACAGAGGTCTTATTACTCTTGAACAAATCGACACAGATGCGAATGCTGCCGATTTGTTCACTAAACCTGTTAGCAGTTCGAAATTCAGAGTGCTTGTGGATTTTCTGAAAATGATCCGTTTCACGGACTGAGCATGTTTGTTTTTTGTAGGTAAATTTGTTCATAAAGTTTTCTATTCTTAGGTAGTTTTTTATTCTTAGGTAGTTTTTTATTTATGCACAAATTTAGGGGGAGAAAAATACAAAAGCCAAAAACATTAAAAATTTGAAAAGCTAAAAACATTAAAAAAATTGAAAAATACAAAAAGAGGTGTTGCATGACTGGGAAATGAAATGAATTTTCACATTATGGTCAAGGGCTGACTCATGTAAGACCAATATCGAAACAGTTTGACTCTAGTATTGATGTGTTGGTAGGCTCTTTTCTTTAGACCAAAAACATTAGCTGTTTCTGTTTAGAACTAAATAGTACATGACCTCAGGAAAGAAAATCACTTGGAATTAGTGCATATCTATTTGAATGTTTGTATGCTGTCCCGATACACACAATTTTGATCTGACTCTGAAATCTTCTCTGAAAATCGTGTACCTCCTCTGCTGCATCCAGATACATGCTGACCTGGAGGTGCTAGGCAACGACAGCTTCTGCTGCATCCAGATACATGCTGACATAGCTGTATGTTGTCGCGCTGTAGATCTAAAACACCCGAAAGAGGCCCTCTAGTGCCCAAAAGAAACCCCAATAAACCTATATCAAATTGAGAAAAACTCATTTGATCTGTATATTATATCATCTCTGCAAAAGATCTATTCTGTTCTTTTCTCAACCTACTCCCAGTTAAGCTTTCAGAGATCTAGATTGGACTTGTGAAATATGTGGTAGGGAAAATACTTGCATGATAGTGTGTACTGTTTATATTTCCGGGATTTGACCAGTATTTGCATGTGTGTTCATTGTTAAGTAATCAAAACATGATAAAATATGTTACAGGCAGTTGTATGGAATAGGTGTGGGAAGATGAGTTTAGGTGGAAAAATATACCAGCAATCGCCTAGATCATTCGGTAGTAGATCAGTGTTGATAAATGTTGTCAGGCCCGAAACCTCGTGATTTGATCCCTGAGTAATCTCTGTTGTTTTCCTGTTTTATTTTTGTAAATAATAATTATTTTATTATTTATTTTTGTTTTAGTTTTTTTTTTTTTTTACAAATCATGCTCAGAAAGTCTAAATGGATTTTTAATCGATTAAATGTTTGCTAAGTGTATTTAATTTAATTAAATCTTATTAAAAACCTTAAAGAAAATCCAATGAACTGTGTCCGGCCCAACAAGCCCAGTGTTTGGCCCAAGCCCATTTGTTGGGTTTGAGTATAAAGACAAGGTCTCGAGTCGAGACCTCATAACTCACTCGAGACATTCAAGAAACTCTCTCAAAGATTCCGGCGAAAAACCTCTGATCTCCGGTTTCGAGTTGGTGATTTTAGCGTTTCCGGTCTCGACTCATAAGTATTTGAAGGTATGTTGATGATCTTCTTGAAGATTTGCAGGTTTATGAAGATTTGATGATATTTCAATGAAGATTTGAAGATGTTCAAGAACCCTAATTTGAGTATAACTTGGTCTTCAAACAGTTCTGATGGTGTTATGGGATTTGATCCAAATTGTTTGGAACAACAAAGTGTTTGTGTAGTTGCGACTCAGACAACAGAGAAGGACTCGAGACCAGCCGTTGCAAGTCGCAACTTCATGACTGCGACTCGAGATCTCTTGGTTTCTACTTAGGTTTCGACTCGAGATCTCAGTTGCGGTTACTGATTGCGACTCGAGAACCTACAGTCTCGACTCATGTTTTCGAGTCAACAGTATCTGGTTTCGACTCTTGTTTCGAGTCAACAGTATCTGATCTCGAGTCCTAATGAGAAAACACTTAGTTGTTGAAGTTGAATATGTTGACTTTGAATTTTCAAATTCTTGTGTTTGTAATACACTTCCGGTTTGTGCAGATCATGGATTTGAAGTTTACAGCAACTCACAATCAGGCAGGATATTTGGCACCTCCTCCAGAGAAGCATCGGAGATTGTATACCTCACTTATGAAAGGCCTAAACAGCTGCCGCATTGTTCACGCATTATGAGATAATCCAGTCATTTATGAAAGTCTCATTCAAGATTTCTGGAAGAACGCGAAGATCGAGGTAGTTGAAGGAAAGGGAGTTATTGTTTCTGAAATTCAGAAGATGACAGTTACTGTGACAGAGCAGATGATTCGAGAAGTGTTGCAGTTTAATGATCAAGAATCAGATTCGATAGAGGTTCCAGCTGGTACAGTTGAGGCTTTATTGCCTAGGCTAAGTTATGAAGGAAGGTATCCACCCTTGGTTAAGAAATTCGTTCATCCGTATTGGAGGCTTTTATTGCACATGTTTCTCTTGTGCATATCTAAGAATAGAGGGGGTACTAATCAGCTGAATAGTACACAGACTGCTGCTCTGGTCTGTGTGATAACTAATGAACCTTTCAACTACTCGAAATATGTTTTCGAGGCGATGAAAAGGAATGTACTGGGAGTCAGAAAGGACAAATTTCTCATGTATCCAAGGTTTCTACAAATGATTTTCAATGCACGTTATCCTGAGTTGGTGAAATCTGGAAACACATTGGAGTTGAAGCTGATGGGTCCTGCTTGTTTTGGTGCTCTTACTCCAAAAAAGGGCACTGAAAAGAAGTTTGAAGGACTGATTCCGCTGGAGAAGTTTGGTCAATTCGCTAAGACTGAAGATATTGCTGCTGATCCGGTTATAGTTCAACCTGTTCAAGCTAATGTTGGGCCTGCTGTTGCCATTGTTGCTGAAGAGCATGATGTTCAGAGAGGTGTTGAGAATGAGCCTGATCATGAGTTTGTGACAATAGATTCTGAAGACGAAGGTATTGAAATTATGTGTGATTCTGATGAGGATGTAGAGCTTCCACCTGAAGCTGGAATTACTACTGCCGTTTCAACTGCTCCACCTATGATTTCTGCTGAAAGTTTGGCTCAGTTATTGAAGTCTGTGACTGAAAAGATGGGAAATCCTCTTTCTGGTCTTTCAGTTCCAAATGAAGAGTCTAGTGAAAACCCAAAGGATTCTGATTCCCTACCCTTGAAGCGGAAAAGGAGGGATCCTAGGCTCGGAATGTACGTTGAGAAAAACAAAGATCAACCCTTGATTACTGATGAAGATGATGAAGGTCTATATGATTTTGATATTGAGAAGAATGTAACTGATGCGACCACCTCTATTGCAGATATCTTTGAGTTTGATGTTGATGCTCAAAGAATTGATATGGATACCACTGATGTTACTGTTGAAGCTCAAGCTGCAAGTGTTGCTTCTGAGCCTGTTGGCGTTGTGTCACTTGGTGGTTCTGATTCTGCTGGTCCTTCTAATGTTATTCATGATATGCCTAGTAGTTCAAGTGGTAAAAGGCCTGAGGAACCAGTGAGAATGCCTTTTGACGATGACTCAAGTGATGAGGATGAGTTTATAAGTATGAGAGAGATGAAGAGAAGGTTGGTTGTTGTTGAGCAAGACTCGATTCATAAAGAAGCCAAAATTATCCAACTTGAAGACATCATAGTGCAGAAGAATCAACAGATTGAACAACTTCAAGGAGATGTTAGTTTGTTATTTTCTATGGTCTATGATTTACGTGGTAAACTTGAAAGGAAGTTCGGGCAGGAATTTTCTGACCCTACAGACGTTGAGAACAGAAGGAAAGCCTTTGAGAAGGATAATGCTTAGAAGAATGCTGCAATGGAACAATACTTTAAAAGGGTTACTGATCCAGAAGCAGACAAAGCAAAGGCAGAAAGACTCAAGAAGAAAAGAGAGTTGGTGATTTTAAAGAACAAGAATCTGAACCCAGATGATGTTGATGCTCAGGCTACTCACCATCTGATGGATGTTGGTGAAACTCTTTATGATCAAGTTGGGAATCACTCAGGAGTAGTGAGCTGGGGTTATGACCATGATAGAAAAAGATGGTAGATTAAGAGGAAAGTTGGTCCTGTGGAATGGTATAAACATCCTGGTCAGTTTCAATCATTTACAAAGGTTGATCTGACTGAATTGTCAAATGCACCTTATGTTGATGATAACCCTGGAGGTCCTGGACATATGTTTTTCGAAAGACTGAAGAGGGAAGTTCAGCATAACTTTCCATCGATGCGTACGGCTGAATCTTTCGTTAAACCACTTAAAGGTGTTAGGGACCCTTTTACTAAGAAGCGAATGAAAGTGGTGCACTGGCCTGTAACTGACAAAGAGAAGATGATTCCATTGGTAAAGAAGATTCCTAAAGGTGCTTTGAAGTCTCTACATTTTTGGGCTTATGATGAGCGTCTTGGTCAGGCGGTGTTTGTGTGTGACGGTGATGTTAGCTTTCGCTTAGTGGATCAAGTGGATGTGCTCAACATTGCTCTTGAAGACTTGGAAGTGTTGGCTCAAAATCAGATTCGAGCAGCTGAGAAGTATGAAAACATTGCCAAGGGTTGGACTGCAGCTATTGCTTCCGCTATTCACATTCGCAAGAAAGGATTTGGTGGTTTTCGAGATCGATTGGGAGGTGGTCATGATACTTGAAGCATCGAGAACCTGCATGCATAAACCTAGGGGGAGATTGTTGGAACCTGAAGGTTTATACATGTAGGTTTACATAGTATAAGGGTTGTTTATGTATTTGTTTTGCTTATGTATTTGGGCCGAAATTGTAAGGGTTTGGGTTGTAGGCTTTGAGTCGCAACGGGCTTAGGGTTAGCCTAGTGAATTAGTATTTACACCAACCTCAACCTTTTGGTTGAGGTTGTTGGTCGAACTGAAGGTTGCGAGTCAAGGGATTTTGGAGTCGATTGATAGAATCTTGTATCAGTCATCGTTAATCTTTGAATGCAAGATCTCTGGTTTGTGATTTCTTTACATCATTAGTTATTTCTTATTATTTGTTCTTGAATCACCTTGTGATTGTTTTCCGCACCTTCACAAGTTATTGACTGATATCATTGATAGATCCTGATAAGGTTTTACAATGGTTAAAACGCTTATATATAGGAAGTATCATCGGTGTATCCACGACGTTTTAACCATATGGCTTCCGTCTCGTGAGGCAGTGTCAGACGTGTCAACATAGTGCAGACAGATTTGCGATGACTCGATCCAAACAAGAAAGGGTTGAATCAAGTATTGAAAGGCGAACTGAGTGATGAAGTCGTTTTCGAACTCAGTTTAGCGACACGAGCGAGTGCGTTAAGCGATAATTGGTACGCGAAAATTTGATAGCACAACATCAACGTAATAAGCGAAGACAGCGGCGATAAGCGAAAAGCGATAAGCGACAAGCGGCGAGCGATAGCGACTACCGTCAAGCGATAGGCAACGATCGATGCGTTACAAGCGATGGGAATATGCGACTTGATTAGATTAAACGACACCACAAGTTTTAACTGACATTAAGCCCCACATGGCCTTTTTCCACAAAAATCTGCTGATATGGTTAAAACACTTATATATAGGAAGTACCAGCGGCGTATCCACCATGCTTTAACCCTATCAGTTTCGTTTCGTGAAGCGAAGTAATGTGTGCTAACATATCACAGATAACACAAATAACGGTAAGCGATAGCGATGGCGATTAAGCGATACACGATGAGCGATGGAGCAATACACAAGCGATATAGCGATACACAAGCGATAGAGCGATACCCACGATATGCGATAGCGCGATGCACATAATAAGCGACTGAGCAAACACACTATAAGCGATTGAGTTTGCGAGATAGATTCTAGCGATAATGCGATTGCGAGCGTGTTGACTTACGAAAAGTCTAGCGATTACACGCTTTGAGTTGCGATTGAGATTGTTACACCTTGCGATGTAGTGTAGTGTGTAGAAGATAGAATTAAATAGTATACTTGGTCTAATAACGTTCAACTTATATGGCACTTTCTTCACAAGACATTGGTTGGCATGACGAAGCACTTATATATAGGAAGTACCAGCGGCGTATCCACCATGCTTCAACCACACGCCTCTGCCCCGTGAATAGGTGTCACACTGTGTCGACATGGTCAAGACGCTTATATATAGGAAGTACCAGCGGCGTATCCACCATGCTTAACCATGATTTTAACGTTATGGCATCATTGAAACTTATTACGATCCCCGTGCACTGACCAACATAATCCCGTGTGCACCCGTGGTTAAGTTGTCCCTTGCACGTTTATCGCAACTCGCTTCAAGAACGCATATTAGGGGTAAAACACATTATATAGTATCTAGTGCTAGTATATAGTCCGTGCATGAGTGCGAGAGAGTGTGAGATAAATAGAGTCCACATTGCGTCGAGAAATAGAACAAGTTCAACATGCAAAAGAAATTAACGGCGAAAATCGTATCATTACAACAACATTGAAAGCATAACTAATGTTGCTCTGGAGGACTTCTACGGAGACTGCGATTGTTGCTGGAATTCCTCAAGTACGCGGCGCCGAGTGACAGTGTTGGGTAAGATGACCATACCAGTTGCAATTTGCGCAAAAGCGATAGTTAGCTTCTGGCGGGTGATGATACGTACACATGAGACACAGGGGATGAGTTCCGTTGTAGTCGCGCTTCGAGTGTACTGGAATTGCTTGGAAAGGTTCTGGTTGCGACAACTCAGTTGTTGAAGGGTTTGGGCTCATGGTCTTTCGTTTGCGGCTGGGTTGAGCTTCCTGAAGCGGTGCGTTGGCGTCGGAGGATTCGTCCGAGGACTCATCTAAAGAATCGTCGGTAGAATCGTCGGAGGAATCACCGGAAGAATCATCAGAAGAATCGATGACGATTGCTTGATGAGCTTGTTTGGCAGGATTCTTGGAGAAAAATCCGTCCAAGGCTCGTAAGCGGTAGGTTTCTTCGATGGTAGCAGGTCTTGCAGCTTCGACAAAATCGCCCACACATTCCAGCAATCCGCGAATGTACTTCGTGATGGCCTTTTCTGAAGTGTTAACTTGACTTGGGCAGATTAAGCTAAGTTGTTTAAACCTTGCGGTGTAGCCAGCATTGTCACCTTCGACTTGCTTGATTTCCCAAAATTTGTTCTCTAGTTTCTGGACTTCGTGGGGAGGGCAGTACTCTTCCTTCATGAGCTCCTTCAGCTCATCCCAAGAAAGAGAGTAAGCTGCGGAGAACCCACGTTTGTTACGTTCGGCTGTCCACCAGTCGAGTGCTTACAATTGAAATGCTCCGGTAGCGCAAGTGGTACGAAAACCATCAGGACACCCACTCTGACGAAGGGTAACTTTGATAGAATCGAACCACTGGAGTAACTGGGACACACCTCCTTCACCCGTGAACTCCATCGGGTCACAGGCTTTGAAGTGTTTGTAGAGGAAAGCAGATTGCGGCGCTTCCGTGTTAGAGTCTTCCGAGGTTCGAGAGTTGCTGAGAGAGTGCACTTGAGCGACAATTTGAGTAATGACCTTAGCCACTTCCCTGGCTACAAGCGAGGCAATCCTCTTCTCGGCGCTTCGTTTGGCTCTTCTACTAGCTGTTTGTCTCGAGGTGGAGTGTCACACCCCCAAAATCCACCTGCGGAGTATCACCGCTTGGGAGCGTGACTGACCAGGATCAAGCCACCAATCATATTGAACATGCATTTAATATTAAGTAAAGTAAATGAAAACCATTCATTCAATACAAAAGGTGATCAAACAAATTCATCGTTTCAAAGTGTAGCGGAAGCATAGTAAATAAACCAGTAATAGTTAACAGTTTAAGTGTCATAATAGTTCAGTGAAAAAGTCACGATCCTTGTCCACAACGACCCGCTTCTCCAGTGCAAGCTCCAAGTACCTAGCGATCTGCAAGGCATGTAACAGAATGATCAACAAACTAGTTGAGCGAGTTCACATAAAGGAAATGCGTAATAGTAAGTTCGTTTGTAATAGGTGGCTCTACTGGGCCGTTGTATGTTCTATTGGTGGTGGTGTTCCACGTTACTGGTGGTGGTGTTCCACGTTTCCTGTGGTGGTGTTCCACGTTTCCTGTGGTGGTGTTCCACGTTTCCTGTGGTGGTGTTCCACGTTTCCTGTGGTGGTGTTCCACGTTTCCTGTGGTGGTGTTCCACGTTTCCTGTGGTGGTGTTCCACGTTTCTTAACCACTAGACTACTCGTAACTATAGGTATCCTTCACAACCGAGGATAGTGATGTGGTAGTCTAGTCATAGTGTCAATAGAGTATATAATCAACCTTTCAATCCCATTCCCAACACCCCGGGAACCCCATGCCTTGGTAAGAGTGTGAACTCACCTTGGTTTGCTCGGTATGCTAGTTAAGTGCTCACAGTTAATTAATCACGTCCTATTGTATGCATGTATAACAAATCAGTTCATGTTCGCAATGATACGCATGCAAATTAATGTTCACATAGCAGTCAGTTTGCATATCGGCACAGCACGTATCATTACACGAATACAAATGTTAATGTTCATCACTAAGCATGGCATGCCAATTCAATCAAGCATATATTCAATCAGTCAAAGCATATTAAAAATCCCTATTATCTTTCGAGTCCACTATTATCTTTCGACAGTCACCTATCACAATTATCCTTCGGACCGAATGTTATGCTTCGGACCATGTCATCTTTCGGTCAAGCTATCTTTCGGTCCAAACTATCTTTCGGTCAAACTATCTTTCGGTCAAACTATGGTTCGGTCAACAAGTATCTTTCGGTCAAACTATCTTTCGACTAGCAAGTATCCTTCGGTCAAGTTATATTTCGAATAATAGGTATCTTTCGATAGGTATCAGTTACATTTAACCATTAACACAATTTCACAAATCAGTTAACATCAATAAGATCAAACAAGTATGAATCCCACGTTTATCAAGAACCCTAATCCAAAATCATGAGCCATTTGTACGAACATGTATCATAATATTCAATCCGACCAAGTATAATAATATAATCGAACCGGCCCTAGCTCATTATCATGCAATTCTATTATAACAAAACGTCGAATACAATCAAACAATCATACCAAACTGAATCGATCAATCATATTATCATCATAACATCATTCGGCCGATTAACAACTATCCAATTATCATACAAGCAATATCCAGCCGGTTAACAAATGATCCGATCAACACACATTCGATTCAATCATAAAATCACAATTTAAACACTAACCGATTTTCTGGGTTACAGAATGAAATCCTTCGAACAGAGAGTGGGTCTGCTATGCCGTCACACACACAAGGGAATTAGGGTTTTCGGAAAAACTGCCGACTAAGCATGTCTTCACGTATATAAACATATTGCTGAAGTGGGCCAAGCCCATGAGAGAACTGGGCCGAAGGATGTCGAAGGATCTCTTCCTGGTCCGAAAGATATGCTTCGAGACCCTTCGATCCGAAAGATGATCTTTCGGGTCGAAGGATATGTTTCGTCATCCTTCGATCCCTGCCATGTTTCGTGGTCATCCTTCGAAGGTTGAACTATCCTTCGAAGGTTGGGCCATGTTTCACACTAACTAGTTAACACATTATACAAGTTTCACAATATAGTAAACCATTATACACAATCAAACAATTATGCACAATCAAACAATCAAACGTATATATATACTTTCATGGCAATCAAATGTGCAATTAAACAACTAGTCAATACATGATCGTGCAATACATATGAAATCAAATCTTGGAAATTCGAGTTGTCACATTATCCCCAACTTGAAAGAAATTTCGTCCCGAAATTTGGTACGCACTTGCTGAGGAAGCTAGGTAAGTTACATCGTTCACTGGTTTTCCTGGGGTGTCACATCATCCCCCCGTTGATTTGGAATTTCGTCCCGAAATTCAGTAGTAGTAGCTTCAGCCTCAGAAGTGGATGCACTGGTTTCGAATAGCTGGGGGTACTTTTCTTTCATCTGGTCTTCGCGTTCCCATGTATACTCCGGGCCACGCTGGGAGTTCCAACGAACTCGAACAAGAGGGATTCTCTTGTGTTTGAGGACCTTAACATCCCGGTCCGTGATTTCAACTGGTTCCTCGACGAACTGCAACCGCTCGTCGATAGTGAGTTCCTTAAAAGGAACTATGAGGGTCTCATCTGACAGGCACTTCTTCAGATTTGACACGTGAAACACATTGTGAACTGCACCGAGTTCAGCTGGTAGATTCAGTCTGTAGGCTACTGGGCCTATTCTTTCAGTGATTTCGAACGGTCCAACATACCGTGGATTGAGTTTGCCTCGTTTACCAAATCGAACCACACCCTTCCAGGGTGAGACTTTTAATAAAACCCGGTCCCCGACCTGAAATTCCAAAGGTCTCTTACGCTTATTTGCGTAGGCTTTCTGACGGTCGCGAGCTGCCGCCATACGTTGTCGTATCTGTGAAATCTTTTCTGTGGCGTCCACTACAATATCCGGACCCGTAATCTGACTATCCCCCACCTCTGCCCAACAGAGAGGTGACCGGCATTTACGTCCGTACAATGCCTCGAATGGTGCGGCTTGGATGCTGGTATGGTAACTGTTATTGTATGAAAACTCCACCAAAGGGAGATGTTTTTCC
Organism: Helianthus annuus; assembly: GCF_002127325.2. NCBI lineage: Eukaryota > Viridiplantae > Streptophyta > Magnoliopsida > Asterales > Asteraceae > Helianthus > Helianthus annuus. The sequence continues at coordinate 165,035,922 of NC_035445.2, read as the reverse complement.
CAGCCGTTGCCGAAATCGATAACACACGCTCGAAGCATGTCTTCTAAAGTTTGTATCGTGCGCTCAGACTGCCCATCCGTCTGAGGGTGATATGCTGTGCTCATATCTAAACGAGAGCCAAACGCTTTGTGCATCGCTTGCCAAAGTTCTGACGTGAATCGTGCATCCCGATCCGAAATAATAGAGATTGGCACTCCGTGCCTCGAAACGACTTCTTTCAAGTAGATGTCTGCTAAGGTAGAAAACTTATCCGTTTCTTTGATAGCCAGGAAGTGAGCAGACTTTGTGAGTCGATCGACGATTACCCATATTGTATCGTTCCCTCGCTGAGATCTCGGTAGGCCTGTAACAAAGTCCATGGAAATTTCTTCCCATTTCCATTGTGGTATACTGGGTTGTTGTAGTAGACCTGCTGGGTTCTGATATTCAACCTTGACTCTCGCACAAGTCAAACACTTGCCAACATAAGTGGCAATGTGGGCCTTCATACTTGGCCACCAGTATGTTGTTTTGATATCGTGGTACATTTTATCTGCCCCTGGATGTACCGAGTAGCGAGACTTGTGCGCTTCATCCATCACAAGTTCGCGTAGACCGCCATGAAGTGGGACCCAAATACGCCCCGTTACATAGTAGGCGCCGTCCTCCTTTTGTTCCATGCGTTGCCTTGAACCACGCAAGGCTTCAGCTTTGACGTTGTCGGGTTTAAGTGCTTCAATCTGAGCTGCTCGTATCTGTGCAGGAAGACTGGACTGAATGGTTAGCTGTAGCGCTCGCACGCGCTTCGGTAGAGTGTCTTTCCGACTGAGGGCATCAGCCACAACATTGGCCTTGCCTGGGTGATACTTGATGGCGCATTCATAGTCGTTCAGAAGTTCAACCCATCTTCGTTGACGCATATTCAAATCCTTTTGCTTAAGAATATGCTCGAGACTCCTGTGATCGGTGTAAATCGTGCACCTGGTACCGTACAGGTAGTGTCGCCATATCTTAAGCGCGAAAACAACAGCTCCCAGCTCTAAATCGTGCGTCGTATAATTACGTTCATGAACCTTGAGTTGCCGAGAGGCGTATGCAATAACTTTATCCCGCTGCATCAATACACAACCAAGCCCCTGTATCGATGCGTCACAATAAACCACGAAGTCATCCGTGCCCTCGGGTAGTGAGAGAATAGGCGCGCTGCAAAGCCTATCCTTTAAGTACTGAAAAGCGGTCTCTTGCGTATTACCCCATCTGTAAACGACACCTTTCTGTGTTAGCATAGTAAGTGGTTGCGCGATCTTGGAGAAGTCTTTAATAAATCGCCTGTAGTAACCCGCCAAACCCAAGAATTGGCGTATTTCAGTCGGTGTACGCGGTGCTGGCCAGTTTCTGATCGAATCAACCTTGGATGGATCGACATGAATCCCATCCTTGTTCACCACATGGCCTAAGAAATGGACTTCACGAAGCCAGAAGTCGCATTTTGAAAACTTTGCGTACAATTGTTCCTTTCGAAGATGTTCCAAGATAAGGCGTAAGTGTTGCTCGTGCTCCTCCTGACTCTTGGAGTAAATCAAAATGTCGTCTATGAAAACGATAACAAACTTGTCAAGATACGGTTTGCACACCCGGTTCATAAGATCCATGAAGACTGCAGGCGCGTTCGTAAGCCCGAATGGCATGACCAGGAACTCGTAATGTCCGTAACGAGTTCTGAAAGCGGTTTTGGAGACGTCCTCATCCCGGACTCTCAGCTGATGATACCCTGACCTTAAATCGATCTTGGAATAGTAACACGACCCTTGCAACTGGTCGAATAGGTCATCTATGCGTGGAAGAGGATAACGGTTCTTCACCGTTACCTTGTTGAGTTCACGGTAGTCGATGCACATCCTGAACGTACCGTCCTTCTTTTTCACAAATAACACTGGAGCTCCCCAAGGCGAAGAGCTTGGACGAATAAAGCCCTTTTCCAAGAGCTCTTGCAGCTGCTTCGACAGTTCTTCCAGTTCGGTTGGAGCTAACCGATACGGTGCGCGGGCTATTGGTGCTGCTCCAGGAGCTAACTCAATCTGGAACTCGACTTGACGATGAGGCGGTAAGCCTGGTAAATCTTCAGGAAACACCTGAGGAAAATCGCGTACAACTGGAATATCCTCCAGCTTCTTTTCCCTTGCTGATGCATCAGTAACGAGGGCCAAAATGGCAGTATGCCCCTTTCGTAAACATTTCTGCGCCTTCAAGTAAGAGATGATGCCAACCACAGCACCACTCTTGTCGCCTTGAACTTCGAGAGGTTCCTGACTGGAGCGAGGAATACGAATAACTTTCTCCTTGCATAAGATCTCTGCGTGATGTTGAGATAACCAATCCATACCGATGACGACGTCGAAACTACCCAAAACTATGGGTATAAGATCAATCGTGAATGTCTGACCCGCTAGGACAATACTACAACCCTTGACTACATGAGCGGCCTCTACACTTTTACCATTGGCTAGTTCTACGACGTGTTTAGTGTCTAGAGGTGTTGGTGTACGTTTTAGTAATTTACTCATTTTCATGGACACATAACTTGTATCAGCACCCGAATCAAATAAGACAGTAACGTAAATATCATCGAGAAGGAACTTACCCATAACCACGTTAGGATCATTCACTGCATCTCCTCGACCCAACACAAAAGCACGACCACGGGCTTCATTGCCGTTGTTGTTGTTGTTTCCCCCGTTGTTGTTGTTACCATTACCCTGATTGTTGTTATGATTGTTGTTGTTCTGGTTCCTGTTCAACTGGGGGCAATGCCTTTTGAAGTGACCCTCTGCACCGCAATGAAAGCACCCCTTGTTACCCTGCTGCTGATTCTGCTGTGCTGGTGGCTGCTGCTGATTCTGGTTCGCTGGTCGAGCGCTTCTACAATCTTTGGCCTCATGACCCATCTTGAGGCATCTTTGACAACGAACCCTATTACACTGGCCACTGTGATGTTTGTTGCAGGTGTTACACTTTGGGAGATTTCCTCGATACCCTCCCTGTTTGTGGCTGCTAGAAGAGTGCTGACTGGGACTCTGATAACTGTCTGTCTTTCGCTGCTGGGCTTGCGACTGTACTGATGCTGACCCCTTGCTAGAATCCCCATCCCATTTTCTCTTACTTTCACTGGGAGTAGCAAGTGTAGTAGAAGCAGTAGCGGTAGTGGTAGCACTGATACGCTTTGGCAGCTTGTCCTGTTCTACTGCCTGATCTGTGATGCGATGTGCAAGGCGCTGAATTTCCTGGATGTTGTTGAGGTTAGCCGACGTCACGTGGCTCTGGATTTCTGGCGCCAAACCTTTGAGATACAACTCAATGCGCTTGTATGGTGGGTCTACCATGGTTGGACACAGCACAGCCAACTCATTCGACCTCTTGGTGTAAGCTTCAATTTCTGAACCCACCATCTTCAAATTGTACAACTCATCCTCCAACTTGTGGATGTCTTCTCTTGTGCAATATTCCCTCTTAATCAGTTCTTTGAATTCATTCCAGGGTGTGGCGTTAGCAGCTGCCAACCCTAAGATCTGTACTTGCGCATTCCACCAGGTGAGCGCAATCCCTTCAAGTGTGCCAGTGGCGAACTTCACCCTGCGAGCCTCAGGGCATTCACACATTTCGAAAACCGACTCGAGCTTTTCAAACCAGTGGAGGAGTCCAACTGCTCCTTCCGTGCCACTGAACGAGCTAGGACGACAGTCCATGAAATTCTTGAAAGTGCACCCAGGTTGTTGCTGAGCGGGTTGACCTGCTTGTGCGGCTGCAACCGCCGCAGCAACGAGAGCCTCTAGCTGGGCTTGTGTCATGTTAATTCGTGCGGCCATTGATCTTCACATCAAAGGCAACATAAGTGAGAAAGGTTCGCGAATAGTGCGATGACAGAAGAGTGTAAGCACATAAGTATTCTCAGGCAATAACAAGTTGTGAGCAAGTAATGTAAGCATACTACGAGCAAAGTTCTATGCAATTCTAGCATGTAGGCAATAAACATAAACCTTATTACCTAGAATGTCGAGTCTTGCACGTGGAGCGAAGCGTCGTTGTGGATCGTTGAGAGCACTGTTCTGGTTATAGTCTGGTTTTAATAAAAACGTTTTCCCATATTAAAACCAAGTTCTCTATAACCAATGGCTCTGATACCAATCTGTCACACCCCCAAAATCCACCTGCGGAGTATCACCGCTTGGGAGCGTGACTGACCAGGATCAAGCCACCAATCATATTGAACATGCATTTAATATTAAGTAAAGTAAATGAAAACCATTCATTCAATACAAAAGGTGATCAAACAAATTCATCGTTTCAAAGTGTAGCGGAAGCATAGTAAATAAACCAGTAATAGTTAACAGTTTAAGTGTCATAATAGTTCAGTGAAAAAGCCACGATCCTTGTCCACAACGACCCGCTTCTCCAGTGCAAGCTCCAAGTACCTAGCGATCTGCAAGGCATGTAACAGAATGATCAACAAACTAGTTGAGCGAGTTCACATAAAGGAAATGCGTAATAGTAAGTTCGTTTGTAATAGGTGGCTCTACTGGGCCGTTGTATGTTCTATTGGTGGTGGTGTTCCACGTTACTGGTGGTGGTGTTCCACGTTTCCTGTGGTGGTGTTCCACGTTTCCTGTGGTGGTGTTCCACGTTTCCTGTGGTGGTGTTCCACGTTTCCTGTGGTGGTGTTCCACGTTTCCTGTGGTGGTGTTCCACGTTTCTTAACCACTAGACTACTCGTAACTATAGGTATCCTTCACAACCGAGGATAGTGATGTGGTAGTCTAGTCATAGTGTCAATAGAGTATCTAATCAACCTTTCAATCCCATTCCCAACACCCCGGGAACCCCATGCCTTGGTAAGAGTGTGAACTCACCTTGGTTTGCTCGGTATGCTAGTTAAGTGCTCACAGTTAATTAATCACGTCCTATTGTATGCATGTATAACAAATCAGTTCATGTTCGCAATGATACGCATGCAAATTAATGTTCACATAGCAGTCAGTTTGCATATCGGCACAGCACGTATCATTACACGAATACAAATGTTAATGTTCATCACTAAGCATGGCATGCCAATTCAATCAAGCATATATTCAATCAGTCAAAGCATATTAAAAATCCCTATTATCTTTCGAGTCCACTATTATCTTTCGACAGTCACCTATCACAATTATCCTTCGGACCGAATGTTATGCTTCGGACCATGTCATCTTTCGGTCAAGCTATCTTTCGGTCCAAACTATCTTTCGGTCAAACTATCTTTCGGTCAAACTATGGTTCGGTCAACAAGTATCTTTCGGTCAAACTATCTTTCGACTAGCAAGTATCCTTCGGTCAAGTTATATTTCGAATAATAGGTATCTTTCGATAGGTATCAGTTACATTTAACCATTAACACAATTTCACAAATCAGTTAACATCAATAAGATCAAACAAGTATGAATCCCACGTTTATCAAGAACCCTAATCCAAAATCATGAGCCATTTGTACGAACATGTATCATAATATTCAATCCGACCAAGTATAATAATATAATCGAACCGGCCCTAGCTCATTATCATGCAATTCTATTATAACAAAACGTCGAATACAATCAAACAATCATACCAAACTGAATCGATCAATCATATTATCATCATAACATCATTCGGCCGATTAACAACTATCCAATTATCATACAAGCAATATCCAGCCGGTTAACAAATGATCCGATCAACACACATTCGATTCAATCATAAAATCACAATTTAAACACTAACCGATTTTCTGGGTTACAGAATGAAATCCTTCGAACAGAGAGTGGGTCTGCTATGCCGTCACACACACAAGGGAATTAGGGTTTTCGGAAAAACTGCCGACTAAGCATGTCTTCACGTATATAAACATATTACTGAAGTGGGCCAAGCCCATGAGAGAACTGGGCCGAAGGATGTCGAAGGATCTCTTCCTGGTCCGAAAGATATGCTTCGAGACCCTTCGATCCGAAAGATGATCTTTCGGGTCGAAGGATATGTTTCGTCATCCTTCGATCCCTGCCATGTTTCGTGGTCATCCTTCGAAGGTTGAACTATCCTTCGAAGGTTGGGCCATGTTTCACACTAACTAGTTAACACATTATACAAGTTTCACAATATAGTAAACCATTATACACAATCAAACAATTATGCACAATCAAACAATCAAACGTATATATATACTTTCATGGCAATCAAATGTGCAATTAAACAACTAGTCAATACATGATCGTGCAATACATATGAAATCAAATCTTGGAAATTCGAGTTGTCACATGGAGTCGTTTGAAGACATCTAGACAGAGAGAGATTTGGAGTGAGATTCGATCATAATGATTTTTGGGTTTTACGATGCGATTGAGCGCGATCAAAACTTGTTGCGAGTAATATAATAGATTTCACATAGGAGCCACATAGGAACACGAAATTCCTAAGTTCCCACACAATTGATTTGCTTGTATACGTGTATATATAGGTTCATATAACTACACCTTTCTGCTTGTATAGGTAGCGCGAGGACGCGATGCAGAGAGAGAGAGAGAGCGAGAGTGAGTAATTAGAAATTTTCTTTGTTGCGAACATTCGGTTTTTCGTTTTAGATTGTGATGGTTGTGTGAGTTGTGCGCTTATAAAACGAGGAGCGAAAATCAATAAATTGAGAAATCGGTAAAGCGTAAAGTTTTAAATCGTAGCCACATAGCGTAAATAAGTTCGGTAAAGCGTAAAATCGGCGAGTCGTAAGCTAGAAAAGTAGATAGAGTGCCTCAGGTGTTTAGGCGTTGACTACCCATGGTAACCCAACTATACCTAACAAGTCCGTGCACGTGCGTTGCCTTAGAAGGCTTATGCTTCCACTGGGGTGCCGCTCATGGCATTCGTCTTCCTGGTCATCGCGTGGCTCGAGTTATCGTTATAGCCGAGTCCTTGGTGAGAGCTTTTGAAAACCATTTTATAGAGAGCGGAACGGTTTACTAAGATACGGGTTTCACCCCTGACTTAATAACTTTGCCCCTAACTGTGGTTGTGCTCTTTGAATAAATTCGGGAGTTCCACTGGATTTTGAAACGGATACTTTTGTTGAGATATGGACGTCACTTCTAGCTCATCAGAAAGTTCTCGTGCTAGAAAAATGCAATAGGTGAGCGATCTTGTCGAGAGTTCTTGGTTTTCACACCTAATCTCGACTGAACCACTCGGTTATGTTATGCAAGTATTTTCGAAAATGTGTGTATTGTTCTAGCCTTAGGAAAGGCTAAGTAACATTCCAGCCTTAGGAAAGGCTCTTCGCGTGAAATTGTAGTATGCGGTGTCCACGCAAAGTTGTAGTTTTAGCGGATTCGAACAGGAGTATCAAGTGGGCCCGTGCAATTCCCTACTGGGCTCATATGAGTCGGCCCGTTGGTACTTAGACTATCGACTAGGTCATTTCCTAAGACATCGACCCGGACTAGGTCAAGTCTTGCCTAATTCCCTATAGTTATGGCTTTGATACCAATTTGTCACACCCCAACCGATGGCGGAATCATCAGGGCACGACACTAGGCGAATTAGATTGCTCAAGAGAATCCATAACAACTATATTGCGACAGTATTTAATGCGTTCATTATCCCATACTAATAAACAATACATTCACAAAAGTTATCACAGATTTCTTGTCCTCTCGAACAATACAAATCCGACAACGTAGAATTTAGGTGAGTTTCTAGACTTCCTAGCTTGATTTGATGTAGACTGTGACTAAACCTACAACATACGTTAAAATAACGTCAATACAAAAGTATTAGCGAGTATACAAGTTTTGATAGAGTAGCGTAAATAGTTAAAAGTGCTACGAATTACCAAATACATAAACGAGATACCTTAACATACATGCATACAAGACAGATACTACCAGCTAAGTCACTCGAGCTGCGATTGCGATTGCTATTCATCCTAACTAAACCCCGTCGGGTGCTATAGTACTATACTAGTTAAGGCGGGACCTCGCGAGTATAAGTCCTAACACATATGTAACTACCATCACGTGTAAATATGCATAACAGTTATTCGTAATTGTTAAATAGTTTGATTGAATAATTCGTTTTGATACTTTGATTGATAAGAACGTATGTTACACCCAAAATGCGATTAAAAAGGGGTTCAAGTATACTCACAGTCAGTGTTCAGCAAGTAAACACAACTTGGTTGGATTGAAGGGAGCGCGTCTGAGATTAGCCTGATTACATATTGATAGCGTAAGTGTTGATCAGCGCGTAAATCGGTGCAAAGTGTCAAAGGATCGGACGGTAATCCGACCGGATGGCAATCCGATCGGATGGCCATTCGATTGGATTGTCACCTCGTTTGGTAAGGATGCGTTTATGTAGGATGGTTTGTCCTTTGAGTTTTTGTAGTAGCATTTTGAAAACAAAGAAGTATCTCTACCTTTCAGGTTGGTCGATCGAACGGCGGTCCGATCGGGCGACAATCCGATTGGTAGGACACTTTAGTGAGAACAAGTTCACAGCAGTTTGTCACTCGATTGAATTGCAATCCGATCGGGTGGCAATCCGTTTGGAACTCATTGTGTTGAAAATTATTTAAGTCCCAAACGTCACATGATCGGACGGTCACTCGATCAGGTGGCAATCCGATCGGGTGGTAATCCATTTCGACGTTCAGATCCTTTGAGAAATGGTTTAAGTATGGGACCAAGGTGCAAGTCGATCGGGTGGCTGTCTGATCGGGTGGCAGTCTGATCGGACGGCAATCCGTCCCAGCATCATGATCGTCTCTACACTTGGTTGTTTTGATAGTTTGCAGTTTTGATTGGGACGGTTTGATAACGTGCTAAACAACAGAAACCCCATCTTGACCCAAGCGACCCGATCGGATAGGAATCACCCTAGTCCGACCAGTTAACCTGTTCGAGACGGTTGTTCATGTTTAACCCGAAATCGGTAGTCTCTCTGATAGTAACCAGATCTTAAACCGACACATCACTAGAAAGAGTAGAAGATCAGAACGAGCTCCGATTCTATCGGTTTCGAGTGCATTGAGTGTAAAAGAGTTGAAAGAAAGTTAGAAAACCATTTTCAATCCTTTTTACCTTGAATATGTTCAGGTCTATGCAAGATCTCTGTTTATTCATGTGGAAATCGTTCAGATCTAAGTTGTTCTTGGTGGAATGGGGCCAATACTTGAAGTTCATAAGAACTTCGTGATGACATCACCCTAGAACTCCTCAAATCCATTGATTTCACGGTTAAAAGTAAAGATTTAGAAGAGAAAATGATGAAGAAGTGCGTGTAGATCATAGAAGTACAAGATTTGAGGTAGAAACTTACAAGAATCGCGAGAAATCGAGAGAAAATGGCCTAAAAGCATGCTGGTCGAGTGAGAGTTGTCACATCACTTGAACAGTGATGTGACAAGGGCTATTTATAGGTGAAGAGAAGAAATGTGAGGGAGTGCCATGGATAGGGTGGTTGTCCGATCGGGTGGCTGTCCGATCGACTAGTCATTCGATCGGTGGTCTCTGGTGAATTGCGTTTTGATATTTCGTTTTGATCGTTAAGCGTTGCGATAGTTTGGATACACATTTTCATACCCACATTCGTATATTTAGTATAATTAGTCACGTTGGGTTGTATAAATATCCACATTTCAAAGTTGCGACACAATAATCGGGATCCATTTCGATTATACGTTACTCTGCGATGCATCACAGCCATCGGGGAGGGTAGAATAGGTCCTCACTCAACGTCATCGTGAGCATTAGTGTGTGTGATGCGATGTGTCATAGCGATAAAGTATGCGTATATGCGAAAATACTTCGAAATAGCAATGTATTCGATATAGTTACATTATGATCCGAATCTCTGGTGCTAGGCATAACGAGTATAGTGAGTAGTAACAACGCACGAACGTGCGGGTTGTTACACGGGCCGTCCACCATAGACGAAATCCTGAGAATTGCCAAAATGTACGTCATAAAAGAAAAGACTGTGGCAGCCAGTCACGCGGCTAACAGGAAAAAAGGAAGCACAAAAAGCCAAGACGATAGGGAGCAGCGAAACTCTAAGGGCAAGGACAGGGGGGACAGGTTTCAGAAAAGTGACAGGTCAGATTCCCGATATGACAAGTCTAGGAGCTCATATTCAAGAAACGAATCCTCTTCCAAGTCAAGGTCTGAGTACCCTAACCTAAGTAAAACGCCAGCAGAAATCCTGGCTTCTGAAAACCTGAAACTCAACCCTCCCAAGCCATTGAAATACGTGCCCAATAAAGACACCAGCAAATATTGTGAATATCACAAGGGCAGTGGCCATGATACTAACGACTGCTATCAGTTGAAGAAGCAAATCGAATACTATGTAAGGACAGGGAAACTGGCCCACCTGGCTCGCGATATAAAGTAGGGCCTGCCCCCCCCCCCCCAACAAGGAAGATGCAGACAAAGGGGCGGGTAAGAGACAGCGGGAGCTAAATATGGAATACGCCGATAAGGGAAAGGGAGCGAAGCGGAGTTTCTCCACACTCGAACCCTGGATGCTGGCAACCATGACAGTTGAACCACGTGTTGAGGACTTACACCTCACCACTGACCTCTTAATCATATCTGCCGTTGTAGGCGACTACAACATAAGAAGGATCTTGTTAGACACTGGGAGCTGTGGAGACATAATCTATGAGCACTGGATAAAAAGTTGCTCGAGTCTGTACACGCCCCTATAAAGGGGTTCACCGGAGAAAAGGTTGACCCAATTGGCCAAATCACATTTCCAGTAACATTCGGATGCGCCCCTTAGGAAAGGACCATACTCCTCACATTTCTTGTGCTACGTGTTGAATCCTACCACAATGTAATAATTGGAAGGTTCACCCTGGGAAAACTAAACGCTATGGTCTCCATGGCACGCGGTTTCATGAAGTTCCCCATACCGCGGGGGATTACAACAGTTTTCCGGGATAAGATAGGTGAAGTTTTGGCACCAAAAGATGCCGTCAGGGACCTACCGATGCAATCGGCCTAGAAAGATGGGTTTTGAGTACACGCCACCCCGAGCAAACAGTCACAATAGGACATGGCCTCTCTGCTGAAGTCAAAAACAATATGAAACAACTCTTAAGGAGGAACGTCGATATCTTCGCTTTTGAACACACCGATATGACCGGGATACCCCGGGACAAGGCAGAACATAGATTAGCTACACTCCCAGGCATTAAACCAGTGGCCCAAGGAAAGCGAAGCATGGCCCTTGATCGACAATATGCAGTGGTAAGAGAAGTTAGAAAGTTGGTCGAGGCTGGAATCCTCCGGGAAACAAAATACCATACATGGGTATCAAACCCCGTTATGGTCAAAAAACCAGACGGCACATGGCGGATGTGCATTGACTTCAAAGATCTAAACAAGGCTTACCCTAAAAACGTTTATCCATTGCCCGAGATGGACTTCAAGGTTGACTCTCTGGTTTCTTTTAGGTACAAGTGTTTCTTAGACGCCTATAAGGGTTACCACCAGATAAAAATGTCAAGAGAAGACGAAGAAAAAACGGCGTTTCACACCGATATAAGCATCTTTTGCTACACCAAAACGCCTTTTGGCCTACGCAATGCCGGGGCCACTTATCAACGCCTCATGGACAAGGCCTTTGAGAAACAAATCGGCAGAAATTTAGAGGTATATGTCGATGACCTCGTGATCAAGAGCAGGGAGGAGAAACAAATGCTCGAAGACATCGAGGAAACTTTTCAAAAGCTAAGAGAATACAACATTAAACTCAACCCTAAGAAATGTTCATTCGGGGTAGAGGAAGGTAAGTTCTTGGGGGTAGTGGTCACGCAGGACGGCTTTAAAGCCAACCCGGAAAAGATAGCCGCTATAACGCGAATGCCTTCCCCATAACTTTAAAAGAAGCACAAGCACTGAATAGGCGTTTAGTGGCTAAACAGGTTCTTGGCAAGACAAGCCGAGAGATCTTTGCCATTTATAAAAACGTTGAAAGATTATCTCAACAAAAAAAAACTTCAAATGGACCAGTGAAGCCGAAGAATCCTTGCAAGACATGAAGCGGTTCATTGAAAAGCTACCTCTGTTGACGGCGCCATACCCCGAGGAACCTCTGAAGATGTACCTGGCGGCAGCTTACAACGCTGTGAGCGCTGTACTCATGGTCGAAAGGGATGGAAAACAAACACCCATATACTACATTAGGTGGGTACTGGCAGGACCTGAAACGCGGTATCCAACACTTGAAAAACTGGTACTTGCATTAGTCCATGATACCCGGCGTCTCCGAATATATTTCCAATGCAAATCTTATCAAATTATCCCCTACAGCAAATCTTACATAAACCAGAAATCTCTGGGAGATTGGCCAAATGGACAATTGAGCTGGGAGCCCTAGACATCGAATATCGAAAACAAATAGCAATCATGGGGCAAGTCATCGCCGATTTCTTAGCTGAAATTCCTGAGGGAGAAGTGATACAAGACCCCATGGTCAATGATATACCCAAGTCTAGCACAGCCAGGCAGACCTATAAGTTATACACAGATGGGTCTTCCAGTGGAAAAGGATCCGGGGCGGGGCTCATGCTAATAAGCCCGGATGAAATAAAATTGATGTAAGCCATGCGGTTCGATTTCGAATGCTCCAACAATGAGGCAGAATACGAAGCGCTGTTAGCGGGTCTGAGAATGGCCCAGTCCATGGGGGCAACACGGGCCGTTGCATACGTCGACTCTCTGTTCGTTAACAATCAGGTGAATGAGACCTATGAAGCCAAAGAAGAGGAGGTTTAGCAATTACATGGTTCAGTTTTTTTTGTTGTTTGGATTTTATAGTTGTTCGTCCACGAGTATTTTCTTTAACATTAGGTTCTTCAACAAAAGGTATGCTTGGATTGGTTATTTCTTTAAACTTTTGTAGTAAACTTTTCTTTCCAGGCTTGGATCGATTATCAAAGGTTTTTTTTAAAACTTTCCAAAACGTACAGTATTTTCGTAAAAAATAATAACTAAGTTGAAACGATAAAAAAACTAACATAAGAAAAATAAAAAGGTAAAAAAATAAAAAAATTTAAGGCTTAAGTAGTAGTAGTAGTAATAATAATAATGTTTGTTGTTAAAAAAATATAAAAATAAATAATAATAATAATAATAATAATAATAATAATAATAATAATAATAACAAAAAGACAATAAAATATAATAACAAAAAGACAATAAAAAGACAAAAAAACAATAAAATATAAAAGGGGGTATAATTAGTAAAAAGGAGGGTGTATTTAGTAGGGGTAGGCTAAATATACCCCCTCTTAGTACTTTTTATACCCCTTTCTATAAAATCACATTAAAACTTTTAATATTTACCCCCTATACAAATTATCATTTTAAAAAATATTCTTTTTGTTACAAAACAAATTCAAAAGTGTAAAAAAAATTACTGATGTTTTTTTAAATATTTATTTTTTAATTTTTATTTAAATCATATTTTTTTAAAGTTTTCATATATTGTTTCTAAAGACACTTTCTCAAATAGTATTTTTGATTATGTTTTTTTACAAATAAATAATAACATTTTTTCTTATAAAAATAATAAAAAGGTTTTAAACTTTCTTTTTGAAAAAAAGTCTATATCATGTTTTTTCCTCGTCTAGTTTGTATTTTAAAGGTCTTCCTTTTATATGTTATAAACAAGTTAAAACCAGTTTAAGACTTGGATCGAAGTGAACACTTTTCTAAAGCAAAACAAATGGATAGGGTTGATTCACAAATATTTTTCCCTTCTTTATTTAAAAAATATATATCAAACTGGTTGATTTCAAAAATATATGTGGATTTTTTTGTAATTAAAAGTAGGTCATTCGAAACCAAAAGTCATGTAAAAGCATAAACTTAATTATGAATAATAATCGGTTTTCGACCACACATCAGATACCCACTTCAAGTCATTCCAAAAAAAACATTTTAAAATATTAAAAATAAGAAATATAAGACATTTAAAATACAAACTAGACGAGGAAAAAATATAATGTAGACTTTTTTCAAAAATAAAATTCAAAACTTTTTTTATTATAGTTTTTATATGAAAAGGTTATTAGTAATTTGTAAAGTTGTTCAATAAAAGAAAACATAATCAAAATAATATTTGAGAAAGTGTAAAAATATCTGAAAACCTTTTAAAAAAATATGGTTTTTTAAATAAACATAAAAATATTTTTTTTTAAAAACGTCTATTATATATTTTTACACTTTTGAATGTTTTGTAACAAAAAAAATACTTTAAAAAACTATGACTTGTTTAGGGGGTAAACATGTCAAGTTTAAATGTGATTTTATGAAAAGAGGGTATAAAAAGTAACAAGTGGGGGTACGTTTAGTAGCCCCCATTTAGTATCACCCTTTATTACCATACTTTCAACATCTTAAACCGCCTATAATGGGGCTGTATATGGCGCCTCCTCCTCCCATAACGCCCATGGCGCCGGTGAACACCATTGCGGTCGGCGCCATGTGCGGCCTTTTCCTTCTCCTCGTGAAAATTTTCAAGGCGTGACCCTTTCTTCCCCATTCACACACACACACACACACACACACATATATATATATATATACAGGGGTAGGATTTAGACAAAACACTCTAAAGTATGAAAACAATGAGAACGGTTCTGATCCGTCTGATCAAAACAATCTATGGATTAGATTGTCACGGTGACATTTTCATAAATAACATTAACTTTCTAAAGTGGACGCGTTTCATTAAGGGTAAAGGGGTCTTTTTACTGCTCTAATACAAAACGTCAAACTCATGAGCATAACGCCATTAAAATTCCCGCCTTAACCTACAAGCCATACACATAGTCCCTTCCAGATGAAACGCCATATTTATCTAAAACGTCATTCATACAAAAACGCTAAACTTAATGATGAAATGCGTTGCAGCTTTAATAGGTAAAGGTGAACAAACAGTAGCTGAAACTTTATTATTAACATTTATTATAAAAAATTCCCTCATAAACTACGCGCCAAACATCATTTTATAAACGACGTTATCATCCCTTCCATTGATCATACTAAAAAACGTCATCTTTAACAAAAACGCCAAATTTCAAAAAAAAAAAAAAAACTGAAAGAAGAAAAATGGCAACCATCCACACAACCACTAAAACACTCAACAACCATAGATTACACCAAAAAACAAACGCAATATTATACTCAATATCGCCAAAAAGTTCAAAAATCACATATGATTAAACTCAATAAGATTTTGCTAAATGATCAGCTTCCTCTAGAGCCGGGCATCCAGCCGTGTAGGAATTCAAAGGTTTCAGGGACAAAATCTTCACGAAGAAGAGACTAATGACAGTGAAGATTTGGATGAGGAGTTTTTAATTTTTTTCTTTTCTTTTTTTGTGTCATTTTATGTAGTTTGTCATCTAGTTTTTCGCTAATAAAATACATTATTTCTCTAATTAGTTATAAAATGCCAAAATGACACAAACACCAAACACCAAAACTATAATAATTTCCTTTAATCATACATTATTACAAAAACTCCAAAAATTACTGAAATTGTATAATACAGGGTGCAAGAAAAGGATGTCTTACAAAAGTTAATTAGTTTTATTTTGCCATCTGTATCTAAAACGCCATTCATACAAAACGCCAAACTTAATGACGGGATGTCTTACAGGCTTAACAGATAAAACTAAACAAACAGTAACTGAATGGGACGCCTTACAGCTTTAACAAATATATGCCAAACTTAATGATGAGACGCCTTACATCTTTATCTTGTTGAATATATCCTCACCTATTTTATTTATTGAAAAGTGTTCTTTTTCTTTGGCATTTATGTGTGTGTGCGATCTTCTATGGTTTGTTATGTACCTTCCAAATCACATTGTATGCACAAAAAGTGATATATATTTCAAAACACCATAACATTATTTTTTCCTTACAAAAGTTAATCAGTTGTATTTTATCATCTTTATCTAAAACGCCAATCATACAAAACGCCAAACTTAATGATGGGACGCCTTACAGTCTTGATAGATAAATTTGAACAAACGGTAACTGAAACGGCGGAAACTTTATTACTAACATTTATTATAATAAACTACCACCTAAACTACGCACCAAAAACATCTTATATAAACAACGTGTCAGGACCTTCCATTGATCAGACAAAAAATAAACGCCATATTTTACTAAGTACCACTCAATTTAAAACGCCAGAAAGTTCAAAAACCAAACATGGCAAGTGTTCTTGGAGATTCAGTTTTGTTCTCAATAAAGTTACACTCAATGTGTTGGACAAAATTCTTAAGTGAGAATTTTGTCCATTTCATTGAGCAAAATCTTGTTGAGTTTATCCTCACCTATTTTTTTTACTACAAAGTGTTCTTTTTCTTTGGCGTTTATGTGTGTGTGCGATCTTCTATGGTTTGTTATGTACCTCCAAATCACATGTTATGCACAAAAAGTGATATATGAAGAAGACCATTGTAACATAAATGTCATTTTCAAATATTACTTTGGAAAAAAAAACGCCATTGAAACAAGCATAAAGAACAAAACGCCTACTGAAAAAGTGTTCTTTTTCTTTGGCGTTTATGTGTGTATGCGATCTTCTGTGGTTTGTTATGTAACTTCCAAATCACAAGTTATGCACAAAAAAGTGATACATGAAGAAGGCCGTTGAAAACATAAACGTCATTTTCAAATATTACTTTGGAAAAAAACGCAATTGAAACAAGCGTAAAGAACAAAACGTCATATTTGTTGCATATAACGCGACTTATTGAGAGGAACGTGAACAATGACAATTTTGCCCCTGCATATCATTTAGTGCCTCTGCCACGTGTTCGACCAGGATCCGTTCTCACTGTTTTCACACTTCAAACCGTTTTCTCCTGATCCCGTTTCTATATATACATACATATATATCTTTACTACACACTCAAGTTATATAAAACCCATAACCCCCCCCCCCTTCTTACACAATTGCCACTTGTTACATATCCCTCCACTACAGGGCTCTACCACTACACATATCCTTATATAATATTTTTGTTGGTATCAAACTTTGAATATCCATACTTCTTTTTTCTGATTTATTTGACGGGGTTGCACCCTTTTCAAATCTATATATGATAAAGATCAAACTGAATGAACAGTGATTTCTTATTAAATTAAAATTAGAATTAGAATTATTTAAAATTAGAATGGAATGAATAGTAATATCATTAAGAGATGAGCAAATGGTATTGGGTATAGGTAGCGGTCTCAAATTTACTAAACCGGAGTATTTTCGGTACCGGTTCTGCACAAGTATTCACCGGTTTTTACCCTCAAATACCGGTGTCGTACCAGTACCGACCGGTACCGAACCGTACCATACTAGGTATATTCGGTACCGGTACCCACTTTTGGGGATTTCAGTAATTGTCACGCCCCCAAAATCCACCTGTGGAGTAACACCGCTTGGGAGCGTGACTGACCAGGATCAAGCCACCAATCATATTGAACATGTAAATAATAAGTAAAAGTAAATGCCATTCAACTACCAATATGAAAGGTGTTCAAATTGTAAATATGTTATCACTGTTTAGCGGAAGCGTATAAATAAAACCCAACATAATAAAGTATGAAATCCAAGCCCATAACGACCAGCTCCTCCTTGTGCAAGCTCCATGTATCTAACGACCTGCAAGGCATGTAACAGAGGATCAACAACTAGTTGAGCGAGTTCACAGAAAGTAAATGCGTAATAGTAAGTTTGTTTGTAACATGTGGCTCTACTGGGCCGATGGTACGTTCTATTGGTGGGGGCTTCCCAAGTTGTATATCCACTAGACTATTCGTAACCATAAGTGTTCTTCATATCCCGAGAACAGTAATACGTACAAGTTTTACGTAGGTTTTACGTAAGTATCCTTCACAACCGAGGATAGGGGTACGCGGGGGTTTACGTAGGTTTTACGTAAGTGCCTGACACAACCGAGGCAGTAGTGAGTATAAGTTCACGTAGGTTTTACGTGAGTGTCCTTCGCAACCTGAGGACAGAGATGAGTACAAGTATACGTAGGTTTTACGTATGTGTCCTGCACAACCGAGGACGATGGTAGGTAGTCTAGTAACAGTGTAAGCACAAATCCATTCAATCTCATTCCTTCAATCCCATTCCCAAGCCCTGGGAATCCCATGCCTTAGTAAGAGTGTGAACTCACCTTGGTTTGCTCGGTATGTTATTGCTTCTAGGGTTAATTAAATGTCTAAGTCCGTTACACACGACCTAGGATACATTGCACATGATTCGATGTAAGTGTTACATTCAAGTAGGGTTTACAACTCCTTAATATCTAAACAACAGTGAGTCCGTGTGATATATGTTTACAGGTTAATGTGACATAGATTGCACACACATAAATCATCATACAATAGCATACGGTGACATACAATGCCATATCGTGCCATACAGTGCCATACCGGTTTTAAATTCAGTATTGTAACCATTATACGGATCTCAGACTATAATCGCATCAACAACAGTCACACTAAGTATCATTGCAAAGAAATTCGGACTAGTGCAAGTCTTTCAATAAAGTCGGACCCATATTACAAGTTAACACATTCAGACAAAGCTCATCAAAGAAGATCGGACAAGGTTATGAAATTCGGACCAAGGGGCTCCCCCCCCCTAAAATTCGGACAGGGGTGTCCCCCCCCCCATAAACTCGGACAGGGTAACACCCCCACAAAACTCGGACAGCCTTGTTGCTTGTCCAAAAAGTCGGACCAGGGCCCCCATTCCTTACAAAACTCGGACAATGAGGGGGGTGTCCCCTTAACAAAATTCGGACCCCCTTCCCTTCAAAAAGGTCGGACTCCTCTTGATCCCTAAGGAAATTCGGACAACCTATACACCATCTAAAGTTCGGACCCCTTTTATGGTGCAAAAGTCGGACAAGAGCCCTAACCATAAAACTCGGACCTTCTTGAATCAACATAAAGGTCGGACTTAATGCAACAACAAAAGTCGGACCTCATATGATTGTCACAAAGTCGGACTCAACCTTAATTCATATAATTCGGACCATAAACAACACTTAAAACTCGGACTACAAGTAAAATCAATCATCGAGCAGAACATCAACCACAAGAACATCAGTTACGTTCAAACATTCATACGATCAGGAAAACCCTAATTCATACTTTCACAGTGCAGAATCAAATAAATCATCAATAGTTTTGACATATCATACATCTAAATCATCAGGCAATTGATTACACAACAACCTTATTCATTTCTCAATAATCAGAATAAATCAAATAGCACAGAATATCATATGAAGAACTAGGGTTTAAATAAACAATGATTAACTATTACCTTGGATTGATTCTAGACAAAGAGAGGAAATCAAGAGTGATGAAGAACTTGTGCCAATGATGATGATGATGATGATTGCCAGAGATAATCAGAGAATATGCAAGTACGTGTTTTGGTTGTGTGTGGTGATTAGTGAATGATTAGGGTTAAGAATGATTAGGATTTCACTAATTACTCTATACATCCCCAAGTATTATCTTTTACATAAGTACACCATCTCAAAATAATTCACAGTTTCACCACCAAGTTCATACATTTGACAAATCTTTCATAAGTAACACATAACCATGCTCAAATAAAATATACTTAACTGAATCAAAACGTTACAGTTTCACAGCAAACTAATTGTGCAAGTAAACAACTAAACAAACAATGAATGTGCAATAAATGTGAAAATGGAATCTTGGAAACTCGAGTTGTCACATTATCCCCAACTTGAAAGAAATTTCGTCCCGAAACTTAGCATGCGGTTACTGAGGAAGCTAGGTAAGTTGTGTCGTTTACTGGTTTTCCTGGGGTGTCACATCATCCCCCCGTTGATTTGGAATTTCGTCCCGAAATTCTGTAGTAGTAGTAGCTTCAGCCTCAGTAGTGGTTGCACGGTTTTCGAATAACTGGGGATACTTGAGTTCCATTTGATCTTCTCATTCCCAGGTGTACTCTGGGCCACGACGGGAGTTCCAACGAACTCGTACAAGAGGTATTCTGGTGTTCTTGAGGACCTTGACATCCCGGTCGTGATTTCAACTGGTTCCTCGACGAACTGCAACCGCTCGTCGATACTGAGTTCCTTAAAAGGAATTATGAGGGTCTCATCTGACAGGCACTTCTTCAGATTCGACACGTGGAAAACATTGTGAACTGCACCAAGTTCAGCTGGTAGGTTTAGTCTGTAGGCTACCTTGCCTATTCTTTCAGTGATTTCAAACGGTCCAACGTACCGTGGATTGAGTTTGCCCCGTTTACCAAAACAAACCACACCCTTCCAGGGTGAGACTTTGAGTAGCACTCGATCCCCAACTTGGAACTCGAGCGATTTTCTGCGTTTATCAGCGTAGCTTTTCTAGCGATCACGAGCTGCCGCCATGCGTTGTCGTATCTGTGCAATTCGTTCAGTAGCATCAACTACCATTTCTGGACCTGTGATTTGACTATCCCCCACCTCTGCCCAATAGAGAGGTGACCGGCATTTACGTCCGTACAATGCCTCGAATGGAGCTGCTTGTATGCTGGTGTGGTAACTGTTATTGTATGAAAACTCCACTAAAGGGAGGTGTTTTTCCTAGCTGTTGCCGAAATCGATAACACACGCCCGAAGCATGTCTTCTAAAGTTTGGATAGTACGCTCAGACTGCCCATCCGTCTGAGGGTGATAAGCTGTGCTCATGTCTAATCGAGAGCCAAAAGCTTTGTGCATTGCTTGCCATAGTTCTGAAGTGAATCGTGCATCCCGATCCGAAATAATAGAGGTTGGCACTCGGTGCCTCGAAACAACTTCTTTCAAGTAGATGTCTGCTAATGTAGAGAACTTATCCGTTTCTTTGATAGCCAAGAAATGAGCAGACTTTGTGAGTCGATCAACGATCACCCAAATAGTATCATTCCCACGCTGGGATCTAGGCAGACCAGTGACAAAATCCATGGAAATTTCTTCCAATTTCCACTGCGGTACCCTGGGTTGCTGAAGTAGGCCTGAGGGTTTCTGGTACTCTGTCTTGACCCTTGTACAAGTCAAACACTTGCCGACGTAAGTTGCTATGTGGGCCTTCATGCTAGGCCACCAATGTGTAGTTCTAAGATCGTGGTACATTTTATCCGAACCTGGATGTATCGAGTAGCGAGACTTATGAGCTTCATCCATCACAAGTTCTCGTAAACCGCCATATAGTGGGACCCAGATACGCCCTGTTACATAGTAGGCGCCGTCTTCCCTTTGTTCTAATCGTTGCTTTGAGCCGCGTAAGGCTTCAGCCCTGACGTTTTCTGGTTTCAATGCTTCCACCTGAGCATCTCGTATCTGTGCAGGAAGATCAGACTGAATAGTAAGTTGCAAAGCTCGTACACGCCTAGGTAGAGTATCTTTTCGACTGAGCGCGTCAGCCACAACATTGGCTTTGCCTGGATGGTACTTGATGGCGCATTCGTAATCGTTAAGCAGCTCGACCCATCGTCGTTGACGCATGTTCAATTCCTTCTGCTTGAAGATATGCTCGAGACTCCTGTGATCGGTGTAAATAGTGCACTTGGTACCGTACAGGTAGTGTCGCCATATCTTAAGCGTGAAAACAACAGCTCCCAGCTCTAAATCGTGCGTCGTGTAGTTCCGTTCATGAATTTTGAGTTGTCGCGAAGCGTAGGCAATAACTTTATCCCGCTGCATCAATACACAACCAAGCCCCTGTATCGATGCATCACAATAGACCACAAAATCATCCGTGCCCTCTGGCAATGAGAGAATAGGTGCGCTGCATAGCCTATCCTTCAGGTACTGAAAAGCAGTTTCTTGTGTATTACCCCAACAATAGGTGACACCTTTCTGTGTCAACATGGTAAGCGGCTGTGCGATCTTGGAGAAGTCTTTAATGAATCGTCTGTAATACCTCGCCAAACCCAAGAATTGGCGTATTTCCATTGGTGTACGCGGTGCAGGCCAGTTCCTGATCGAATCTACCTTGGATAGATCGACATGAATCCCATCCCTGTTTACCACGTGGCCTAGAAAGTGGACTTCACGAAGCCAGAAGTCACATTTTGAAAACTTGGCGTACAGTTGTTCTTTTCGAAGAAGTTCCAAAATAATTCGTAAGTGCTGCTCGTGTTCCTCCTAACTCTTGGAGTAGATCAGAATGTCGTCGATGAAAACGATGACGAACTTGTCTAGATAAGGTTTGCACACCCTGTTCATTAGATCCATGAAAACTGCAGGCGCGTTCGTAAGCCCAAATGGCATGACTAGAAACTCGTAGTGGCTGTAGCGAGTTCTGAATGCTGTCTTGGAGACGTCCTCCTCGTGGACTCTCAGCTGATGATACCCTGACCTCAGATCAATCTTGGTGTAGTAACTCGACCCTTGCAACTGGTCGAATAAGTCGTCGATACGAGGAAGAGGATAGCGGTTCTTCACCGTGACCTTGTTCAGTTCGCGGTAGTCTATGCACATCCTGAAAGTGCCATCCTTCTTCTTCACAAATAGTACTGGATCTCCCCAAGGCGAAGAGCTTGGACGAATGAAACCCTTATCCAAGAGCTCTTGAAGTTGCTTTCACAGTTCCTCCAGTTCAGTTGGAGCTAAACGATAAGGTGCGCGAGCTATAGGTGCTGCTCCTGGAGCTAGCTCGACTTGAAACTCGACCTGACGATGAGGTGGTAGACCAGGTAAATCTTCAGGAAACACTTGAGGAAATTCGCATACAACTGGAATATCCTCTATCCTTTTCTCTTTCGTCGATGCATCAGTTACTAGTGCCAAGATGGCAGTATGACCCTTTCGTAAACATTTCTGAGCCTTCAAGAAAGAGATGATGCCAACCACAGCACCACTCTTGTCGCCTTGAACTTCGAGAGGTTCTTTACCAGAACGAGGAATGCGAATGATCTTCTCCCTACATAGGATCTCTGCTTGCTGCTTGGATAACCAATCCCTGCCAACGGCAATGTCAAAACTACCCAGAACTATAGGAATAAGATCGATAGAGAAAGTCTGACCAGCGAGGATAAGATTACAACCCTGAACTATGTGTGTTGCTTCTAGACTTTTACCATTAGCTAACTCTACGACATGTTTGGTGTTTAGGGGAGTTGGTGCACGTTTTAACATTTGGCTAACTTTCAATGACACGTAACTTGTATCCGCACCCGAATCAAACAATACAGTAACATAAAAGTCGTCAAGGAGAAACTTACCCATAACTACGTTGGGATCATTTCTGGCATCACCCTGCCCCAACACAAATGCAAGACCCGTTGCTTCGTTGCCGTTGTTGTTCCCACCGTTGTTGTTGTTGCCATTTCCCTGATTGTTGTTATTGTTGTTGTTGTTGTTGTTCTGGTTCCTGTTTAGCTGAGGACAGTGCCTTTTGAAGTGACCTTCTGCACCACAATGAAAACATCCCCTGTTACCCTGTTGCTGATTCTGCTGTGCCTGTGGCTGCTGCTGATTCTTATTCGCAGGCCGAGGGCTCCTACAATCCTTGGCCTCATGACCCATCTTGAGGCATCTTTGACAGCGACCCTTATTACACTGGCCACATATGGTGTCTGTTGCAGTTGTTGCACTTTGGGAGGTTCCCTCGATATCCGCCCTGCCTGTGGCTACCTGAAGAGTGCTGACTGGGACTCTGATAACTGTCAGTCTTTCGCTGTTGAACCTGAGACTGAACTGAAGCTGATCCTTTGCTGGAATCCCCCTCCCATTTTCTCTTGTTGTCACTGGGGGTAACAGGAGTAGCAGAAGTGGTAACGGTAGCAGAAGCGCAGATACGTTTAGGCAGCCTATTCTGTTCCACTGCCTGATCGGTGAGGCGATGAGCGAGGCGTTGAATAGCCTGGATGTGGTCAAGATTAGCCGATGTCACATGGCTCTGAATCTCTGGCGCTAACCCCTTGAGATACAACTCAATACGCTTAATTGGAGGGTCCACCATAGTTGGACACAGCACGGCCAGCTCGTTTGACCTTTTAGTATAAGCTTCAATTTCTGACCCAGTCATTTTCAGATGGTACAACTCATCTTACAACTTGTGGATGTCTTCCCGAGTGCAATATTCCCTTTTGATCAGTTCCTTGAAATCATTCGAAGGGGTGGCGTTAGCAGCTGCCAACCCTAAAATCTGCACTTGCGCGTTCCACCAAGTTAGCGCAATCCCCTCTAAAGTACCAGTAGCATATTTCACCCTGCGAGCCTCAGGGCATTCACACATTTCGAACACAGGCTCAAGTTTTTCGAACCAGTGGAGGAGTCCAACCGCTCCTCCAGTGCCACTAAACGTGTTTGGACGACAGTCCATGAAGTTCTTGAAAGTACATACAGGCTGATGAGCGGGTTGACCTAATGTGTAAGAACAGAATGAGGTTAAACATAAGAGTTGGTTTAGGAACGTAGGATCTGAAGATCCTAGGATGAGTTACGACTGCAGGGTATACCTC
Source organism: Helianthus annuus (assembly GCF_002127325.2). NCBI lineage: Eukaryota > Viridiplantae > Streptophyta > Magnoliopsida > Asterales > Asteraceae > Helianthus > Helianthus annuus. The sequence continues at coordinate 165,011,370 of NC_035445.2, read as the reverse complement.
CTGCGTTTGCAGCTGCAAGTGCCGCAGCAAGTTGTTCATTGATAAGAGCCGTCAACTGGGCTTGTGTCAAGTTAATACGTCCGGCCATTGATCTTCACATCAAAGGTAACATAAGTGAGAAAGGTTCGCGAATAGTGCGATGACAGAAGAGTGTAAGCACACAAGTGTTCTCAAGCAATAACAAGTAGTGAGCAATGTAATCTAAGCATACCACGAGCAAAGTTCTATGTAATTCTAGCATGTAGGCAATAAGCATAAACCTTATTACCTAGGAGGTTGAGTCTTGCACGTGGAGCGAAGCGTCGTTGTGGATCATTGAGCACTGTACTGGTTATAGTCTGGTTTTAATAAAAACATTTTTCCCATATTAAAACCAAGTTCTCTATAACCAATGGCTCTGATACCAATCTGTCACACCCCCAAAATCTACCTGCGGAGTAACACCGCTTGGGAGCGTGACTGATCAGGATCAAGCCACCAATCATATTGAACATGTAAATAATAAGTAAAAGTAAATGCCATTCAACTACCAATATGAAAGGTGTTCAAATTGTAAATATGTTATCACTGTTTAGCGGAAGCGTATAAATAAAACCCAACATAATAAAGTATGAAATGTCTCAAAGTGTTTAACGAAACAATCACGATCCAAGCCCACAACGACCAGCTCCTCCCTGTGCAAGCTCCATGTATCTAACGACCTGCAAGGCATGTAACAGAGGATCAACAACTAGTTGAGCGAGTTCACAGAAAGTAAATGCGTAATAGTAAGTTTGTTTGTAACATGTGGCTCTACTGGGCCGATAGTACGTTCTATTGGTGGGGGCTTCCCATGTTGTATATCCACTAGACTATTCGTAACCATAAGTGTTCTTCATATCCCGAGAACAGTAATACGTACAAGTTTTACGTAGGTTTTACGTAAGTATCCTTCACAACCGAGGATAGGGGTACGCGGGGGTTTACGTAGGTTTTACGTAAGTGCCTGACACAACCGAGGCAGTAGTGAGTATAAGTTCACGTAGGTTTTACGTGAGTGTCCTTCGCAACCTGAGGACAGAGATGAGTACAAGTATACGTAGGTTTTACGTATGTGTCCTGCACAACCGAGGACGATGGTAGGTAGTCTAGTAACAGTGTAAGCACAAATCCATTCAATCTCATTCCTTCAATCCCATTCCCAAGCCCTGGGAATCCCATGCCTTAGTAAGAGTGTGAACTTACCTTGGTTTGCTCGGTGTGTTATTGCTTCTAGGGTTAATTAAATGTCTAAGTCCGTTACACACGACCTAGGATACATTGCACATGATTCGATGTAAGTGTTACATTCAAGTAGGGTTTACAACTCCTTAATATCTAAACAACAGTGATTTCGTGTGATATATGTTTACAGGTTTATGCGACATAGATTGCACACACATAAATCATCATACAATAGCATACGGTGACATACAATGCCATATCGTGCCATACAGTGACATACAGTGCCATACCGGGTTTTAAATTCAGTATTGTAACCATTATACGTATCTCAGACTATAATCGCATCAACAACAGTCACACTAAGTATCATTGCAAAGAAATTCGGACTAGTGCAAGTCTTTCAATAAAGTCGGACCCATATTACAAGTTAACACATTCAGACAAAGCTCATCAAAGAAGATCGGACAAGGTTATGAAATTCGGACCAAGGGCCCCCCCCCCCTTTAAAATTCGGACAGGGGTGTCCCCCCCCCCACAAACTCGGACAGGGTAACACCCCCACAAAACTCGGACAGCCTTGTTGCTTGTCCAAAAAGTCGTACCAGGGCCCCCATTCCTTACAAAACTCGGACAATGAGGGGGGGGTGTCCCCTTAACAAAATTCGGACCCCCTTCCCTTCAAAAAGGTCGGACTCCTCTTGATCCCTAAGGAAATTCGGACTACCTATACACCATCTAAAGTTCGGACCCCTTTTATGGTGCAAAAGTCAGACAAGAGCCCTAACCATAAAACTCGGACCTTCTTGAATCAACATAAAGGTCGGACTTAATGCAACAACAAAACTCGGACCTCATATGATTGTCACAAAGTCGAACTCAACCTTAATTCATATAATTCGGACCATAAACAACACTTAAAACTCAGACTACAAGTAAAATCAATCATCGAGCAGAACATCAACCACAAGAACATCAGTTACGTTCATACATTCATACGATCAGGAAAACCCTAATTCATACTTTCACAGTGCAAAATCAAATAAATCATCAATAGTTTTGACATATCATACATCTAAATCATCAGGCAATTGATTACACAACAACCTTATTCATTTCTCAATAATCAGAATAAATCAAATAGCACAGAATATCATATGAAGAACTAGGGTTTAACATGAATCAACCAATCAACAATTAACAATAAACAATGATTAACTATTACCTTGGATTGATTCTAGACAAAGAGAGGAAATCAAGAGTGATGAAGAACTTGTGCCAATGATGATGATGATGATGATTGCCAGAGATAATCAGAGAATATGCAAGTACGTGTTTTGGTTGTGTGTGGTGATTAGTGAATGATTAGGGTTAAGAATGATTAGGATTTCACTAACTACTCTATACATCCCCAAGTATTATCTTTTACATAAGTACACCATCTCAAAATAATTCACAGTTTCACCACCAAGTTCATACATTTGACAAATCTTTCATAAGTAACACATAACCATGCTCAAATACAATATACTTAACTGAATCAAAACGTTACAGTTTCACAGCAAACTAATTGTGCAAGTAAACAACTAAACAAACAATGAACGTGCAATAAATGTGAAAATGGAATCTTGGAAACTCGAGTTGTCACAGTAATGGTATTTTCGGTACCAGTTGGTACCGAGCTCATCAAATCCTGTAGCAATGCAGCAATACAAGTAATTGCACCATTTAGATTACTTTTCATACACACAGTAAGTAAATTGTATTTTGTTTGTTTGAATGAAGTTTTATATACACGACAACTTATTTTGTACCGGGCATTTTCGGTGCCGGTACCTAATTTCGATGGTTTTCCGGATCGGTACTTTCGCTGCCGTTACCGGTACCGAGCTTATCCATATTATAACGTGTTAGCACCGTAATAACTGAACTGAAAACAACCGAATTTCCAACATGTAGGACGTGTGAGTCCTATTATTATATATTAGGTTATTTAAAATCGTTTTTTATGACGTAGTGATTCTCCTTACCACGTCGTTTTATTTATGTTTTGATATTCAGTATCTGTTTACCGTTGCTGATACCCCTTTTGTAGTCATTGAGTCCCGCCGCAACGCGCGGGCGGAAAATAACCAGTTATGATTGTTGCTAAACCTTTTTGTTAGTTAACGTGATTTGGAATGTAATGTATAGTTTATGGAGATTACATCTATTGTGAGTAGAGTTGACAGAATTTGTCCTTATAAAGCTCGTGTTCAACACGGTACATTAAAATGTTTATTGAGTTCGAATAAGACTCGTTTGCCATTTGCTTGAACATTAACATAGACATGTTTAATAAGCGTTTCTTTTTTTTAACACAACTACTCGATCTTAATTTAATTTAATCAATTCAATAACATGAATATCATGTAAAATTTACACAATTATGTAAGAAGTTTAATAGCGTGAGTAACAAACAAGTTTCACATGATTATTGACATGGTTTTCAACACTTGGTGGCTGGTAGCTGAAAGCTGGAAGCTGGTGGCTGGAAGCTGGTAGCTGTAGCTGTAGCTTTTTAGATATATTTGGTGTTTGGTAGAGTAGTTGGAACTTTTAATAAAATGCATAAAATTACCAAAATGGACATAACTAAAAATTTAGAAAGTTGGTGCATTAAAAAGTTTCTTATTTTGAGAGGTTAAAATAGTCATTTTTCCCTAAAAGCTTGTAGCTCCTTCTAAACGCTACTAGTAGTAGCGTTCAACCAAAAGTTTCAAGCTCCTAACCTAAAAGCTTAAAGCTCCTTCAACCAAACAAGACTTTTTTTTTAAGTAGGAGCTTTTTCTTAAAAGCTTAAAGCTAGAAGCTTCTAAAAGCTTCATGCCAAACATACCCTTAGTATCGAAGACTTTGACTACCTTGCAAAATAGGACCATAAACTTAGAAAGTTAAAATAATATTTTTAATTAATTCTAAAGTTATAAAACTACGTCATTTGGATAAATGCCGTCAACATGTTCACTCATTACCCTTATATTAAATTACCCTTATATTAAATTTTGAAGGTTTTGAACAGTAACATTAAATTTTGAAGGTTTTACCCTTATATTAAATTTTGAAGGTTTTGAACAGTAACATTAAATTTTGAAGGTTTTGAACAGTAACTAGCCGAGGTTTTTTTTTTTTTCAATTAATTTAAAGATACTATCATCAATTTGTTAGTGGGAAAGTGATCATACATAGTAAAAATAATAAAAGTACTTCAATGTGAAACAAATTACCTATATATTAAATTACCTATAAAAAGTAATATCACTGACAGATGAGTAAATGGTATCGGTGGTTTGTTTTTTGTTTTTCAAGTAATTTAAAGATACTATCATCAATTTGTTAGTGGAAAAGTGATCATACATAGTAAAAATAATAAAAGTACTTCAATGTGAAACAAATTACCTATATATTAAATTACCTATAAACAGTAATATCACTGACAGATGAGTAAATGGTATCAGGTACCGGTACCCGATTTACCAAACCGGTGTATTTTCGGTACCAGTTCGAGGCAACGGTATTCCTTGGTTTTACCCTCAAATACCGGTGTCGTACCAGTACCGACCGGTACTGAACCGTACCGTACCAGGTATATTCGGTACCGATACCCACTTTTTGGGATTTCGGTAACGGTATTTTCGGTACCTGTTACACCGTTTAGATTATTTTTCGTACACACAGTAAGTAAACTGTATTTCGTTTGAATGAGGTTTTATATATACAACAACTTATTTTGTTTTTTTTTTTTTGTCTTTTTCTGTAATGAATGAATTGTAGCATGTAAAATTAACTTAGATATTTAGAATATTGATGAACAAATCATATCAAATCCTATAATCAAACCGGTATCGTATCGGTACCAAATTTACTATACCAAATCATTTCCGGTACCAATTTGGTACCCACCTTTTGGCGTTTTCAGAATCGTTACTTTCGGTTTAACACCGGTCTAGCACCATACCTATATTTATTGACAGAGCCGGCTATTGGGCCGGCCAAGCCGGGCGACGGCTCGAGACCCAAATATCCAAGGGGCCCGAAAAGTTTTAAAAATGTTACATATTACACATAAAATAAATATTTTCTACAGGTTCCTGCTATAGTTCAATTGGTAAGTGTGTCGATTTATAACCAAGAGGTCTCCTGTTCTATTCCCGTCGTTACGCACTTTTTTTTTTCAGTTTTCAAGGTTTTAAATTCTAAATATATTACTTCTTAAACAAAATCTGGGCCTACTTTTGCATGTATTGTGTACGTGTCTATGTTCGTTTCCCCCGATCCCTTTCCAACCTTTTTTTCTTGTCCTAATCCCACATTAGTTAAATACTAGCTATGTGTACAACCATTTTTTTCTTTTTATTAATTAAATAGCAGTTATATATACAATTTGGAGAAATGATACAAAAGCAATACCATTAATACCATTATCTACAAGTGCATTTGATAATAAAATAAAATCATATATGCACGTTACTCATACTTTTTATAACATTATATTAGTTTTCTATTGTTTTAACCTAGCTATAGGTATACCGTCATCTAAAAGTGACTTTTATCATAAAATGTATCAGTAAAATATAAAAATGTTATATGTGATAATGTAATATTACAACTTTGGTATATTAAACTTTACTTATGCTTATAAAAACCTTTTGGGTAGAATATTTATTATTTATACCGACTACCCGTATCGTACCTTACCAATCGAAACCAAGATTCGATGAATATCAATTATAGGGGGGGCAATTTTTTTGGCTTGCACGAGGCCCATTTTTTTTTATCTTTCTCAGGGACGGCTCTGTTTATTGATTTTTACCTTCAAATACCATATTGTATTGTACCGAGCATTTTCGGTGCCGGTACCTAATTTCGATGATTTTCTGGATCGGTATTTTCGGTGCCGTTACCGGTACCGAGCTCATCCATATTTTAACGTGTTAGCACCGTAATAACTGAACTGAAAACAACCGAATTTCCAACGTGTAGGACGTGTGGATCCTATTATTATATATTAGGTTATTTAAAATCGTTTTTTTGGACGGAGTGACTATCCTTACCACGTCTTTTTTATTTACGTATTGATAATCGATATCTGCTTGCCGTTGCTGACACACCTTTTGTAGTCATTGGGTCCCCGCTGCAACGCGCGAGGTGAAAATCAACTAGTTCAATATAATTTCTAAAAGGATTATGCATATCATAAACGAGTTAGAGATGTTGAACTCTTTTAGGCTTGACCCGTTTATCACAAATCATTTACCTTAAATCTAAACCTGTTTAACTTATGCCGCGTTATGTAATATTAAAGAACCATAAAATATATTATCGTGTTATCATATAATTATAAGTCCTGTAATTTAAAACTCCTGACCTCCATTAAAATGAATACACTTTGAGTGGTTTTGATCCGTTTAATATGTTATCCTTTTAGTTAATTTTCTTTTCGAGTTGTCCTATCTAAGATAAAACACACGATTAAATCATATGGTCAAATTGTTAAGGGTCTTGATGATTTAAGATGCTAAATGTGTGCCGTCTATTAGCTAATTATTTGTAAGTTATAACGTGTTGGACCAGGTGATCAGACCCTGAATAACAGATGATATGGAAAGCCAAAACTGGATCCCAACAGTTGATCCACAATAAGCACTGCACATCTAAGTTTACTCCAATGACAGTGGTTATAATAAGTTAATAAGGCAAAGCACTGATCTGCCTAACAACTGTTGGATATAAAGACTACTGTACACAAAGACCAATGAAGATCATCCACTGTTGAAGATCAAAGCACTGATGAAGACCAAAGTCCTGTTGAAGACAAGCACTAATGAATCATAGGCCTGATCAACCAAAGATGAACTACTGCTCAACAACAACAGTGGTTCAGCATCAACTGCAGATATTGCATCAGTGTTTATATTAACACTATTTATATGTAACAGTATTTATCACATCAGTGTTTTATAGTCTGGACAATGAATTTGAATGTCAATATATATCAAATCCCCGACAATCTAAATGAACGGATAATTACTTACTAATTAATATAATAAAACGTTACTAAAACTACCCGTGTTTTACACGGGTCCAACTACTAGTGTTAAATAAATTTACAAGTATTCTTAGTTGAAAAAATACCAAATTAAAAAAATTTCAACAAAGTTGAATATCATAAATACCAAATAAATAAATACCTAGATATCTCAAATGTCAAAATTTTCGGTAAGCTAAATAATATTTTTATGGTTCTCTTATTTAACCCTTCGTATTCAATATTTTTATTCAAAATTTTTTAAAGTTAACTAAAGAGTTAAATGCTTGGTTGGTCTCTGTGGTTTTCAAAAATTGCAGACTTGGTCCTAGTGGTTTGCTAATTACATGCGTGGTCTCAAAACTTGTCAAAAATAAACTCGGTTGGTCCCCAGCCCTAACATCAGTTAAATTTCTCAGTTAACCATGTGTGAAATGACTATATTATCCCTGGACAATTAAAAACTTAAAACTAAGAATTAAAAAATTTAAAAACCCACCACAACCTGCATCTAATTGTGTTATATTAGGCAGATTTGGTGATGAATTTGTGTTTGATATAGACGATCCACCACTGGAATTCGTCATGACAGGATGAAGAACAGAGAGCAGAGTATATGAAAAATAATTGGAACAGAACAGAACGGATCTGAAAAGTGAAGAACATATCTAGAGTTGAAAAACAGATCTAAATGATAAGCACAGAAAAATGGAGCAGATTTGAGATGGAAAGGATGAATAACACATCGGAAAACAGAATTAGCTTGGCCAGAGAAGAAAGGAGTCTCGCCGGAGAAGAAAGGAGTCTCGCCGGAGCCGTGAGTCGCCCCTGCCACCCCTCTTTCTCTCTCTCATCTCTCTCGTCTCGATTCATCTCTCTCGCCGGAGAAATAATCCGGTGACCAGATTTTTAGAGAGAGAGAGAGAGAGCAGAGACCCATTGATGGTTAGGGTGGTCGTGATGAAGATGATACAGGTTGGGGTGGGTTGGTGATGAAGATGATACAGGTTGTGGTGGGTTTTCCGATCTATTACTCTGGCGGAAAAAACAGAAAACCCAGATTTTTAATTGGTGATGAAGATGATACGGGTTTTTAATTGTTCAGGGGTAATATAGTCATTTCACACATGGTTAACTGAGAAATTTAACTGATGTTAGGGCTAGGGACCAACCAAGTTCATTTTTGACAAGTTTTGGAATCACGCGTGTAATTAGTAAACCAATAGGACCAAGTCTGCAATTTTTTAAAAACCATAGGGACAAACCAAGCATTTAACTATTAACTAAAAGAGGCAACATCAATAAAACATAATATATTAAATTATTAGTTATTAATTTACGTGTAATATTTTTTCTTTATTCAACCTATGTAACACATCAGTGCATTAACAAAACTTCACAAAAGAAACATTACCTTACATATTTTTCTTAAACAACCAAATTCTAAATATCACATTTAAGATAAATAACTATTAAGATAAATAACTATAACAAAGCTGAATATCATAAAGAGTAAAATGCCAAAATCGTTCATAAGGTTTAGTCATTTTTACTTGTTCCATCCAAAATGATTCTTTATGCATTTTAGTCCTTCATGTTTGCATTTTATTGCCATTTTTATCCTTGAATTTGACAATTTGTTGCAACTTCTGTCATTCGAAATTTGGCCCACAAAGATAAAAATGATAAGATTTCAAAGTTTTTTTTTTTTTTTTGATGAAAATAGCACTTAGGAACAGAGACGAAAGTCGTAAAAATGATCAAACTTCATAAACGAAAATAACATTTTACTGTATCATGTAACAACATCACGAAACAAACTTAAGACAAATAATACCATAACAAAACCTCACAAAAAAAACATTACTTATTTACCACATATACAAAAGCAACATAGGGGAATAGTGTCACGCAGCTGCATGACACTTCCTTATTAGACCAACCATTTTTATTCTTTTATATTCGTTTTAAAATTACCGTTTCGTCCTTAATTTTAAAATAAAATTACGTTTTTTCCTCACTTCAAAATAAAATTCTCTTTTTGTCCCTCGCTTAAAATTACGATTTTGCTATCGGTTCAAAATTATACTTTTCCCCATATTACAATTACAATTTTGGCCCCAGTTCAAAATAAATTTTTGCTTTTACCCCAAACTAAAAATGACGACTTTGCATTTTCGCCCCGTTTCAAAAATTATGATTTCGCCTTCAGTTTAAAATTATGTTTTTGCCCGGTTCAAAATAAAAGTATGCTTTTGCCCCCCAATTCAAAATTACGATTTTGCCCTAAGTTCAAAATTTTGATTTTGCCCCAGTTCAAATTAAAAATATAGTTATGTCCCCAACTTAAAATTACGATTTTGTCCTTAGTGCAAAGTTATATTACGATTTTGTCTCTGGTTCAAATTTATAGTATTGCCATCACTTTAAGTTTTGGCAAATTACGATTTTACCCATGTCAACAAATACAACTTTGCCCTCAGTTCAAATTACAGTATTGCTATCGTTTTAGTTTTTTTTAGCAAAACTATAAAAGTGTTTTTTAATTGATTGACAGGATTTAATTTTTTTCCACGTCAAGGAGCTGCTTAACACTTGCTCATTAATCCTGACAAACTACAGTTTTGCCCTGAGCTCAGAACTACGGTCTTGTCTTCGTTTTAGTTTTTTTTCCAAACAATACCATAATAGTGTTTTTTTAATTGATTGAGAATTATTCGGCCACCGCCCCACAACGCGGGCGGGGCATCAACTAGTTTATTACAAACTTATCTTAAACAACAAAATTTCAAACATTACATAAACACATGATACATTCATGTATTAATACTTACACAATAAATACCAAAAAAATTAAATTAATTTAGCCCTTTACACTGTTGCTCCTTGTACCTCAAATCTCTAACTTTCTCTCTCTTCTTCCCTTCTCTGTTTTCTGTATCTATCTCCTCGTTCGTCTCTCTTTCTTAGACCTAAAATCAGCTTCTAACATCGCCATTCAACCCTTTTTTTTCCTCTGCTTTCAGGTTCTTTTATTATTCATTGCATCATTTGATCCATCAATCTTTTTTCTCCTTTTAATACAGATTCTTATCTGGATTTGTTGTTCTTGATTAGGGTTTGTGTTTTCTTTGATGGGTTGCATGTAAAGGATTGATCTTGATTGTTTTGATTTAGGTTTTAATTTGTTTTGTAAGTGAATTGGGAGTTTTTTTTTGGGATTTGATGAAAATTGTTTAAGTGCTGAAGTCAAACATCACATGGTCGGGTGGTAATCCGATCGGGTGGCAATCTGATTGAACGACAATTCGTTCGATGTTCAAACCTCCTAAGTTGAAATAAAATTTAAGTGTGGGACCCAAGGTGCAAGCCGATCGGGTGGTTGTCCGGTCGGGTGGCAATCCGATCGGACGACAATCCGATCGGGCGGCAATCCGTCCCAGATGACCTGATCGTCTTCATACTTGGTTGTTTTGATAGTTTGTCGTTTTCTCGACACTGTATGATAACGTGTCAAACAACAGAAACCTCGTCAAGACCTAGTGACCCGATTGGACAGGAACCACCCTAGTCCGACCAGTTAACTGTTCGAGATGGTGTTTCATGTTTAACCCGAAATCAGTATTCTCGTGGATAGAATCCAGATCTTGAACCAACACATCAACAAGAAGGAGTAGAAGATTAGAACAAGCTCCGATTCTATCGGTTTTGAGTGCATTGAGTGTAAAAGAGTTGAAAGAAAGTTGGAAAACTATCCTTCAATCCTTTTCACCATGAATGTGTTCAGATCTATGCAAGATCTTTGTTTATCTATGTGGAAATCGTCCAGATCTAAGTTGTTATTGGTGGATTGAGGCCACAACATGAAGTTCTTATGAACACCATGATGATATCATCCTAGAACACCTCAAATCTAGTGATTTCACGGTTAAAAGTTAAGATTTAAAAGATAAAAAAAGGTGTAGGAGTGCGTGTAGATCAAGAAAGTACAAGATTTAGGTGGAAAACTTACAAGATTCGCGAGAAATCGGAAGAAAAGTAGGCTGGAGCGAGTTGAGTAGAGAGAGAGCTGTCAACATCAAGTGATGTGACAATGAGGGGTATTCATAGGGTTTCCATAAATGGAAAGTGGGGGAAAGACTGGTCGATCGGGTGGCAGCTCGATCGAGTGGCAGCTCGATCGAGTGGTAGCTCGATCGGGTGGCAACTCGATCGGTTGGCCCCTCGATCGGCCGGCCACTCAATTCGAGTGTTCGGCGTGACGAGTTTGGCTGTTTCGATTCGCGTGTTGAGCGTTGCGATGCGATAGAGTTTCTCATCAAATTACTTTTAATCCCAACTACTATATCTAACATACAATCATCATAATTAACTTGCGTTTAGCGTTTGCAATTCGATTGCAATTGTGTTGCGATTGCGTTTCGATTAATCACCATATCATAAACATAAATAAACATGCACAAGTAACACATAAGAAGGCACACACACGTAAAGCAATAACCAGAATACATAAGTCGAGTTGCGAGTGCGATTGCGATTGCGATGCGATAAAGCGATAAAACATGCGATAAATATCTATTAAACCTCGATTATTAACAAGTACTCCACATAATACAACTAATGTAAAGCATAAAATAGACTATCTACAAGTCAAATAAGTCAAAACAGGAATCTAGCAAGGAGTGACAGATCGCAATTAGCAATCTTGTCTCCCTTTGACTATAATCTTGACTTTGACTTTGACTTTCGAAACACGGGGTGTTACAAAAACCATTTCCAGCTTTGTGTTGTTTCTGCCTCAACAAGGGCATAACAAACTGGATATATGCTATTGTTCCCATCTATACCAACAACACTCAAGATCTGTCGAGGAAATGTACCTTTCATGAAACAACCATCGACACCCAGCAACGGTCTTCCAATCATCTTAAATCCTCTCATTATAGAGGCAAAACAAACATAAATCCTGCGAAACTGCCTTGTAGGACTACCTGGGTTCCCACATGGCTCAACATCAATTTTAATTTTACTACCTGGGTTGGCTTTTATAAGTTCATCACAGTATGACCTTAGCAGACTGTAGTGTTCTTGGTAATCACCATAAATCCTCGTAGTTGCTATCCTCTTGGCTCTGAAGACCTTATGTAGTGATATTTCTAGCTGATGCTTCATAAGCAGTTGACTTTGAATTGCATGAATTGGCATATATGGATTGCTTTCAATCATAGGTTGGATCTCTCTAGCAATCGAACTCATTGTGTACAATGAAACGTCCCTTGTTGTCAAACAATTATGTTGATTATGAATGGTCTTCACACACCACTTCTCCTTAGCCGTATGCCTTGAGATGTGAACTACCCAAGGGCAGGTGGGCTTTGTATGCCTTTTAAGGTGCTTGTATTTTTGCCCTACTTTGCTGCATTTACTATCTCCTTTTTTTTACAGGACCAAGTAGCGGTGGACTACTTCCAAAACATACTACCATATACCTTAACAATTCGTTTTTTAGGATAAACACATCCCTCCTTGCCTTAAGAGGATAATCCTTGACCATCTGATTCATCTTATTCTTGTCATCAATAAGTTGACCAACAAAGAATGGCAGATCATTTGGTCCTTTTAGACCAGCCTTCCTTTTCCTCCTTATCTTCCGGGCAACCTTATCTCTAAGACTTGAATTGTCACCAGACCCACTTTCAAAGTCCTCCAGGTCTACAGGCAGATGACCTTCTTCGCTTCTCCTATCATCATGATCCCCATCAGTTGAACCATCCAGTCCTTCCCTAGTAAATTCAACATTAGCCCTGAACCTTTGCATATTGACTTCTATTTCATAAACCATATTATATTCCTCAATATACTAATAATCAGAATCACGTTCTTCACTCTCTTCATTATGATCTTCAATTTCTTCCTCATATTCATTCAGACTTTCATTCTGATTATTTATTAGAAATGATGTTGGAACAATTTCTTTACATGGCCCTACAGGAACTTCATTGGACTCCATCAAGATTGTTGACCTCCGGTGTTCAACATACATGTCTATCATGTGGACTCCTTGATGCACATGATCAAACATAGTTTCTAAGTCAACATCACATTTTAATGTCCTAAGACCAAAATCCAAAGAACAGTAGGGTTCCTTGTAATGAATGCAGAAAAAGAGACCATCATTGTATCCTATTTTCTTAACCATCTCCTCTAAAACATCCGTAGTCAACACTCGATAATCTACATGATCAATGTAGTTCATCTTCTCACCAAAGTATTCCCTATCTGGGTTTTCTACAAAATTACCTCCATGGTGAAATTTAATGGTAAATTGACTTTGGGTTTTACCTGTAAACAAACATCAATAACAAATTAATACAACAAAAGGTTCAAATTTTACCTAAATCAGACCCTCTGAGCTTGCATGTCACTTACGGTACATTTCATCCGGTTCGAAATATTGATCTTCAGCTCTAACCTTCCATAATCAAAGATCCATGCTCGTAACAGAGTTCGAACCGATTGTAATTCTTCAAGTGGGACTGATCGCCATGTACAAACTTGATTTTAGAGGTATGTTAACTTGATGGTTTCAAAGTGATGAAACGTGAAATATATGAGGATGCAGGTAAAGATTAGGGTCATTTACCATTCTGCCCTTTGACCATTAACAGCAAACGTTGATAACTGACGCCAGGGGGTAAAATTGCGACATAAAATCAACGTTGGGGGGGGGATTGCAATTATTTCCATGGAAGAGGTCAGGGTGCCAATTGAGTTAAACCCCAGGAGGTAAAATTGCAGTTTACTCTATTTTTAAGTAAGTCTAAAGTTATAAAACTACATCATTTGGATAAATGTCGTCAACATGTTTACTCATTTAATATAATTACTAAACAGGTTATGCATATTATAAACGAGTTAGAGGGGTTAAACCCGTTTAGACACTTTTTAACCATGTTGACCCGTTTATCACAGGCCATTTACCTTAAATCTAAACTCGTTTATCTTATGTCGCATTATGTAATATTAAAGGACCACATCATATATTATCATGTTATCATATATTATGAGCCCTGTAATATTTAAAACTCCAGACCTCCATTAAAACGAATACCCTCTATATGGAAATTAATGCAAAAGTTTAATTGGACATTCAATGTTAAATAAATTTACAAGTATTCGTAGTTGAAAAAAAATACCAAATTAAAAAAATTTCAACAAAGTTGAATAACATAAATACCAAATAAATAAATAAATAACTAGATACGTCAAATGTCGCAATTTTTTGTAAGCTATATAATATTTTTCTGCTTCTCTTATTTCACCCTTCGTATTCAATATTTTATTCAATTTTTTAAAAGTTAACTAAAAAAGGCAACACCAACAAAACATAATATATTAAATTATTAGTTATTAATTTATGTATAATATTTTTTCTTTATTCAACCTATGTAACACGTTAGTGCATTAACAAAACTTCACAAAAGAAACATTACCTTACATATTTTTCTTAAACAACCAAATTCTAAATATCACATTTAAGATAAATGACTATAACAAAGCTGAATATCATAAAGAGTAAAATGCCAAAATCGTTCATAAGGTTTAGTCATTTTTGCTTGTTCAATCCAAAATGATTCTTAATGCATTTTAGTCCTTCATGCTTGTATTTTATTGCCATTTTTATCCTTAAATTTGACAATTTGTTGCAACTTTCGCCCTTCAAAATTTGGCCCACAAGGATGAAAATGATAAGATTCCAAAGTTTTTTTTTATTTATTTTTTTTATTTTTTTTTTATGAAAATGTCACTTTAGGAACATGAACGAAAGTCGCAAAAATGATAAAACTTCATAAACGAAAATAACATTTTACTATATATATATATATATATATATATATATATATATATATATATATATATATATATATATATATATATATATATATATATATATATATATATATATATATATATATATATATCATGTAATAACATCATGAAACAAACTTAACACAAATAATGCCATAACAAAACCTCACAAAAAAAAAAACCATTACTTATTACTTATTTGTAACATATACAAAAGGAAGCTTGAGGAATAGTGCCACGCAGCTGCGTGGCGCTCCCTCATTCGACCAACAGTTTTACTCTTTTATATTCGTTTTAAAATTACGGTTTCGTCCTTAATTTAACATAAAATTATGCTTTTGCCTCTAGCTCAAAATAAAAGTATTAATTTAACATAAAATTATGCTTTTGCCTCTAGCTCAAAATAAAAGTATATTCTTTTCACTCGCTCAAAATTACGATTTTGCACTCGGTTCAAGTTTATGATTTTATCCCCATATTACAATTTTGACCCCAGCTAAAAATAATTTTTTGCTTTTGCCCCAAACTAAAAATGACGACTTTTCATTTTCGCCCCGTTTCAAAAATTATAATTTCGCCTTCAGTTTAAAATTATATTTTTGCCCGGTTCAAAATAAAACTATGCTTTTCCCGCTATTCAAAATTACGATTTTGCTCTCAGTTCAAAATTTTGATTTTGCCCAAGTTCAAATTAAAAATATAGTTTTGTCACCAGCTTAAAATTACGATTTTGTCCTTAGTGCAAAGTTATATTATGGTTCAAATTTATAGTATTGCCATCACTTTAACTTTTGGCAAATTACGATTTTACCCAAGTCAAAAAATACAACTTTGCCCTCAGTTCAAATTACAGTATTGCTATCGTTTTAGTTTTTTTAACAAAACTATAAAAGTTTTTTTTATTAGTTGACTGGATTTAATTTTTTCCCATGTTAAGAAGCTTCCTAAAACTCGCTCATTAATCCTTACAAACTACCATTTTTCCCTGAGCTCAGAACTACGGTCTTGTCATCGTTTTAGTTTTTTTTTTCCTCTAACAAAACTATAATAGTGTTTTTTTAATTGATTTAGAATTATTCGGCAATCGCCCCGCAACGCGGGCGGTGGCATTAACTAGTTTATTACAAACTTATCTTAAACAACAAAATTTCAAACATTACATTCACACATGATACATTCATGTATTAATACTAACACAATAAATACCAAAAAAAAAAAATAAAATAAAACAAAATTAATTTAGCCCTTTTACACTGTTGCTCCTTGTACCTCAAATCTCTAACTTTCTCTCTCTTCTTCTCTTCTCTGTTTTCTGTATCCATCTCCCCCTCGCCTCTCTTTCTTAGACCTAAAATCAGCTTCCAACATCGCCATTCAACCCCTCTTTCCCTCTGCTTTCAGGTTCTTTTATTATTAATCGCATCATTTGATCCATCAATCTTTTTTCTCCTTTTCATACAGATTCTTCTCTGGATTTGCTCTTCTTGATTAGGGTTTGTCTTTTCTTTGATGGGTTGCATGTAAAGGATTGATCTTGATTGTTTTGATTTGGGTTTTAATTTGTTTTGTTAGTGAATTCGGAGTTTTTAGGGATTTGATGAAAAGGGGTTTTGCTAATTTTGTTTAAAGATTATTAATTTGTTCAGTAGGTGTGTTTTTAGTTGTGGGTTTTGTTTACTTGTGTGTTTAATTTAGTTGTTTGTTTTGACTGTTGGGATTTTTTTAACAAAAGGGTATTACTGTATTAGGGTTTATTTGAGATTTTAATCATTTTAATCATTTTTAATATTTTTTAATCATTTTATGAGGTGGGGTGTTTTGAAATTGAATTGGGTTGAATTGGTATATGGGGATTGATGTTTTTGATTAGTGAATTTGATGGTTGTTACTGTGTGTGTGTGTGTGTTTTCACTTTTTAGGTGGGATTGGAGAAGTGTTTAGGGAGTTGTGAAGTGGGAAAATGGCCGGGAGTTCGAGCGAGGAGTCCGGGGTTAGCAGATCATTTGACGGATTGTCGAACGGGCAGCAGCAGCGGTCTGGTGAAGCGTTGGCGGAATGGCGGTCGTCTGAGCAGGTGGAGAATGGGATTACGTCGACTTCACCGCCGTATTGGGATACTGACGACGATCGAGATTTTGGTATGCATTTTCTTAGTTTTGTAACTTTGTTGTTTACCTTGAATTTAGAGATAAGGTAGAGTTTACACGAGTATAGAATGTTAAGAATCTTTTTCGACGTAATATTCGTTAGTGTGTTTGGGAATATAACTTTTACGAGTCACGTTATGTAAGCTACATCGAGAAAAAGTCAACTTTCGACGTGCTTGACTCGCCCACGTTTCGTCTTATATCGTGTCGAAAAGATATATATATATATCTGTATGTCATTCGTTGCAGCAAGCTGAACTTTGAAATCCACTTATGTTCATGTTCGTTATAGCCGTATAGTTCGTATTTTGTAATGAAGTTGGACGAATTATGTATATTCACTCGCGCACGATTTGCGTTACAACAATTTTGTATAATTGCTTTTTTTTCATTCTGTTTTATTTATTTATTTATTTTTATTTTTATTTTTATCAACGCGCAGAAAAGAGACCGTCTGACCTATACGGAAAGTATACGTGGAAAATCGACAAATTCTCACAGATTAATAAGCGAGAACTTCGTAGCAATGCGTTTGAGGTTGGTGGCTACAAATGGTATGTTTTATTTGTTTTGTTTTTTTTTTTTTTTTTTAAAATCTGTTTTCATATTCATCATTCGTGCTGTCCGAAACACTGACGGTATATTATTAGATTTTCAAGTCACGCGTTATTTACGCTTGTTTGTATCCGTCTAGGTACATCTTGATCTACCCACAGGGGTGTGACGTCTGCAACTTTTTGTCGTTATTTCTTTGTGTTGCAGAGCATGACAAGCTTCTTCCCGGTACGCTCGATAAACAAAACTGTGTGTTTTACCTTTTTTTTTCATCGTGCACTTAAAATAGTTTGCATTGACTTTTTTTTACGGATGCAGGATGGAGTCATTTTGCACAATTTACGATAGCTGTGGTGAATAAAGACCCCAAAAAGTCGAAATATTCTGGTTGTTTTTTTTGTTCTTGTGATTATTACTGGAGTAAATTACAAAAATCGTCCTTTATGTATGTCACTTATTGCAAACTGTGTCCTTTGTCTTCAATAATTAAAGGAAAACGTACTCGATGTTTGCCAACCCTTGCAAGTTATGTCCTTTAGCCCTAACTCAGTTAATTTTTTTGTGGTTAAAGCTGACCAAATGGACCCCACATGAGGGTATTTTGGTCATTTTACTCTCATGTGGGGTCCATTTGGTCAGATTTAACCACAAAATACCCTCATGTGGGGTCCATTTGGTCAAATTTAACCATAAAAATTAACTGCGTTAGGGCTAAAGGACATAACTTGCAAGGGTTTGCAAACATCGAGTACGTTTTCTGTAATTATTGAAGACAAAGGACACAGTTTGCAATAAGTGACATACATAAAGGACGATTTTTGTAATTTACTCTTGTTACTGTTTGTCATCGTTATATATATTAAATGGTTGAATATATGTTTGTAGATACGTTACATCGCTTTTGGAAGAAAGAGCATGACTGGGGCTGGAAAAAGTTCATGGAATTATCCAAAGTGATGGACGGTTTTGTCGATGCCGACACACTCATAATAAAAGCTCAAGTCCAAGTTATCAGGTTTTTAACTCTTTAATTATCTTATTATATGTAACCTATTTCCTATGTAGTTAATATCCCGATATATCATATATCAACCGATATATCAGTGATATATCGGTTATCGGTCCCCTGCCGAGATAGCGGTACAAAATATTGGTTAGAATATCGGTACCGATAATATCAGCGATATTGTCCGATATTTGACCGACACAGGACCGATATTTGATCGATAAATCACCGGTTTTCCCGATATCAGTATCATTCTTCTTATTTCTACCGTTCATTTTTCTTCTTATTGCTGCTATTGGTGTTTTAAGTCTTAGTTGTTAGTTGTTACCGTTAAATGTTAGTGTTTTAAGTCTTAGTCAGTTCTTACTTGTTACAATTGTTAGTGTGAAATTGCTATATATATAAAGTTAGCATGATATTAAAATTACCGATATCCCACCGCGATAACCGAAATCTCAAATATCGGTCCTTGACCGATATCCGATATTTTACCGCATTAACTACTTAGCCTATTTCGGAATGTATCTTATTTTATTGGCATTTATTATAATTGTTACGTGTTCGAGTAGTTAATGTTTCTTTCCCTATGGAAATAAAATCACCTTTCTCGTATCTCAAAATCACCTTGTTGAACCGTTTCTTATTTTTTTTCGCTAATTAATATTTTATCGTAAATGTGTATGATAGCAAATGCTAACATGTTCTAAATGGTTGTGAAGGGAGAGAGCAGATCGTCCTTTCCGATGCCTTGACCGTCAATATAGGAGAGAACTCGTAAGGGTATATTTGTCAAATGTAGAACAAATTTGTCGTCGCTTTGTTGAAGAAAAAAGAGGAAGGCTCGGGAAATTGATAGAAGATAAGGCTAGATGGTCCGGGTATGTAATTCTTATTCGAGGATAATACGGGTGGCAAAATGGGTAAATTTATTTTATTTTTATAAATTTATGGTTTTCTAAAATTTTGATTACAACAATTGTATTATTGCAATACTATTTATGTTCATTAAAAATGGATTTAGGAGGTAAAATACGCTTTGGGTGACTTTGGAATTGTTCGACCCGTTTGAACCTAGTGCCTAGGGGTGCAAACGAGTCGAGCCGAGCCTGAGCTCGATTAACTTATGAGAGCTTGGCTCGGCTCGGTTCGGTTCGAGCTATGTTTTCAAAGCTCAAGCTCGGGCTCGGCTTGTTTATTATCTATTAATGAAAATATTAAATAAAAATAATATAAATAATAGACTCGTTTAGGCTCGCGAGCTCGATAAGTGAAGCTCGGGCTCAGACTCGTTTACTAAACAAGCTTATTTTTAGGTTCGGGCTCGGCTTGTAAACAAGTTTAAATAAGCTCAGCTCGGCTCGTTTACTAGACAACTTTAAATAAGGGGTAAATGTTATTAAATATTAATAAAAAGTGAAAACTAATGAACCTGACGAGCTACACATGCCAGGCTCGAGCTCGGGCGCGATAAATAAATGAGCTTTATTTTATGCTAGGCTCGGGCTTGATAAGACTTGGCTCATTTCGAGCTTTTTCTCGAGCCAACTAGTGCCTTTTAAATTTAGTTTTTTTATATTCTTTTATTTTTTTGTAACATTATTTTTATATTTTCTTATATCAGCTTCTGTAATTTCTGGTCGAGAATCGATAAAAACCTCAGGCAACAAATGTCAAGGGAGAAATCCGATTCGATATTGAAAGTTGTCGTGAAGCAATTCTTTATAGAAAAGGAAGTGACGTCAACTTTGGTGATGGACTCGTTATACAGTGGATTAAAGGCCCTTGAAGACCAGTCGAAAAACAAAGGAAAATGTGATGCGGAAGAAGTACCGATAATGCCCGTTGTCCATATGGAAAATGATATGTTTCTTTTGGTTGATGACGTTCTGCTGTTGCTTGAACGGGCCGCCATTGAACCGTTGCCCCCCAAAGATGAAAAAGGCCCTCAAAACCGTACTAAGGTTAGTATCATTGTATAGGAACAATTCAAAGTTTTATGACCCGTTTTAACCCTCGTCACTTCTAGCTTGTATGTTTGTCTACGAGAAGTGATAGTAGGGAGAGGAAACTTTCAGAACACTATTCTTTTTTTTTTTTTTTTTTTTTTTGCGAGAACACGCAAAACAAATTTAAACCATTTAGTTTTTTGATGAATGGCTCTTATTTTTAAAAGAGTTAATAGCCAAAATGGTCCCTGAGGTTTGCTCACTTTTGCCACTTTAGTCCAAAATCCAAAATTTTTAAATCTGGGTCCCTGAGGTTTGCATTTTGTTGCCATTTTAGTCCAAATTTCAAAAACCCTATTTTTTTACTGTTGCAACCAGCCTATTTTGTCCTTTTGTGCAGGGGTATTCTGGGTTCTTGATCTGAGTTTGTTATAATAATTCATAAAAATGACCAAAATATCCCTGCACAAAAGGACAAAATAGGCTGGTTGCAACAGTAAAAAAAGGGAGTTTTTGAAATTTGGACTAAAATGGCAACAAAATGCAAACCTCAGGGACCTAGATTTAAAAATTTTGGATTTTGGACTAAAGTGGCAAAAGTAGGCAAACCTCAGGGACCATTTTGGCTATTAACTCTTTTTAAAAATTTATGCTGCTTACATACACGTGTAGGTTATGTACATAAAAACTATCAAACTAATTTGTTTATTTTTTTTATATATTTTGTAATTTTCACCTACACATGTGTAGGTTAGAAAGAATTATTATGGCATTTATACCTTTTATCTTTTATATTTAAATTTTTTAAGATTGAGAAAATGAATGGTTTATATGTGTTCCGCATGTTCTTGCAATATATTTTATATAGTGTTATTAATCGACTCCTCACACACTACACATTAGAACTGCCAACGGACAGAATGAACACAAACAAGACCTTGTTTGTGTTCATTTGTTAAGGAAGTATATGTGTTCACGAACTGTTCATGAACACTTACCGAACGAGAATTTCTGTTCGTGTTCGTTCGTTAATTATAGGCAACGAATGCAAACAAGCGTTCATGAACACAGACTAATGTTCATTAACACAAACGAACACAAACAAGCGTTCATGAACATAATATATAATAATACACTAATGCTTATTAAATATTGGCAAATTGGAAAATAATAATCCCATCTTTCTGAAATTGGCCGATAATAATACCAAGTCAGTTATTAGCCAATAATAATCCGACCTCGTCCAGTTTTTTTGTAAAATAGACCGCCGTTAAAATAAGCTTAACGGAGTTAAGTTTTTTTTCCGAATTACAAACCGATATTTTAGGGTTTTTGATCAGAACGAGGATATGAGTCGATTGATGTAAAACTTACCTGGAAATTGTGTTCGAAATGGCTTGAATTTTGTTAATTGGAAGTTAAACTTTTTTTTTACCCGAATTGAAGCACCGTTTTCGTGGGTTGGGGGCAGTATTTTGAGGTAAGTTTTACATCAATCGACTCGTATCCTCGTTCTGCTCAAAAGCCCTAAAACATCGGTTTGTAATTCGGAAAAAAACTTAACTCCATTAAGCTATTTTAATGGCGGACTATTTTACAAAAAAATTGGACGAGGTCGGATTATTATTGGCTAATAAGTGACTTGGGATTATTATCGGCTAATTTCAGAAAGATGGGATTATTATTTTCCAATTTGCCTTAAATATTTTATTTGTCGGAATTTTGAACTAATTAAATAAGGGGAAATTGGCCTGTAATAATCCCACCTAGACCTTATTGGCCATTAATAATCCCATCTCAGAATATTCCCCCCACTAGTCCCACCTTTCACCTATTTTTCCTACAATGGTTCCCCGTTAAAAAAACTTAACGGAGTTAAGCTTTTTTCCAAATTACAAACAAATTTTTTAGGGCTTTTGATTAGAACAACGATACGAGTCCATTGATGTATAACTTGCCTCGAAACGGTGCTCCAAACGATGAAAACGGCGCTTCAATTCGGGTGTTTAAATTTCCAATTAACCAAAATCAAGTCACTTGGAGCACCATTTCGAAGTAAGTTTTACATCAATGGACTTGTATCATCGTTCTGATCAAAAGCCCTAAAAAATCTGTTTGTAATTTGGAAAAAAGCTTAACTCCGTTAAGTTTTTTTAACTGGGGACCATTGTAGGAAAAATAGGTGAAAGGTGGGACTGGTGGGGGGAATATTTTGAGGTGGGATTATTAATGGCCAATAAGGTCCAGGTGGGATTATTACAGGCCAATTCCCCTTAAATAAAATATAATAATTAAAAACACTAGTGAACTATCTAACACAAACGAACACGTTACCGAACGTTCACGAACATAAATGAACGAACGCAGCCTCTGTTCATGCCGAACGGGTTCACGAACTGTTCGCTAAACGTTCGGTTCGTTTGCAGCCCTACTACACATATGTGTCTGTATATGCATATATATCTTGTTATTATTAATGATCTCATGCTCTTTTATTACTTTGACAGGATGGTGGCTCAGGGGAGGATTTCAGTAAGGATACTATCGAACGAGACGAAAGGCGTCTCACTGAATTGGGACGTAGAACTATTGAAATCTTTGTTCTAGCCCATATATTCAGGTAACGGTCTAATAGATTATTTTTAAACTAGCATGCATTTTATTTTTAACGTTATTGCGATGTAACTTTTTTTTTTTCTCAGTAAAATAGAAGTAGCGTACCAGGAGGCTGTTGCGTTAAAGCGACAAGAAGAGCTCATTCGTGAAGAAGAGGAAGCGTGGATAGCCGAAAGCGAAAAACGCGCGTCCGAAAAAGAAAAAAAATCAAAGAAGAAACAGGTTTCCGATAATAGTAAATCATATTCAACTCTTTAGCTGCATTTAGGGGTGCAAACGAGTCGAGCGGCTCGCGAGCTACTCGAGATCGGCTCGAGAAAAAAAGCTCGAATCGAGCCGAGTCTTATTGAGCCCGAGCCGAGTTTGAGCCTAAAATAAAGCTCGTTTGTTTATCGAGCCCGAGCTCGAACCTCGCATGTGAAGCTCGTTAGGCTCGTCGAGCCTTATCGGGCCTTAGTGTAAATGTCGAGAAAAAGCTCGAATCGAGCCGAGTTTGAGCCTAAAATAAAGCTCGTTTGTTTATCGAGCCCGAGCTTGAGCCTCGCATGTGAAGCTCGTTAGGCTCGTCGAGCCTTATCGAGCCTTAGTGTAAACGAGCCGAGCTTATTCAAACTTGTTTACAGGCCGAACTCGAACCTAAAAGTAAGCTTATTTAGTAAACGAGCCCGAGCCCGAGCTTCACTTATCGAGCTCACGAGCCTAAAAAGTCTATTATTTATATTATTTTTATTTAATATATTAATTAATAGATAATAAACGAGCCGAGCCCGAGCCGAGCTCGAGCTTGAGAAAATACAAACGAGCCGAGCTCGAGCCTTGAAAACAAAACTCGAATCGAGCCGAGCTCGAGCCCGAGCTCTCATAAGTTAATCGAGCTCGAGCTCGAGCCTGGTGAAGCTCGGGCTCGGCTCGGCTCGGCTCGTTTACACCCCTAGCTGCATTTTACATTTTTACTCACTGTATGCAACTTTTGTGGTTTTTTTTTATTATAAAGGCGAAACAGAAAAGAAACAACCGCAAGTTAAAGGATAAAGCACGGGACGAAAAACCGAGTGTTGTAATAGACGAAAAACCTAAAAAACAAAGCCCGATTGAGGACGATGCGGATTTGTCAAAAAAGCCCGGTCTACTTGAACCACTTGAACCGCTTATCCCACTCGAGGATGTTTCAGACGTTTCGGATTCAGTAGACTGTGTGACGGAATCACCACATCAACCCGATTCAGATGATCGAGATTCGAGCCCGGTCCACTGGGATACCGACACTTCTGAACCGCATCATCCACCCACGGAAGCATGTAGCAGCGGTGTTACGAGTGAACAAAACGGTGGGAGAAAGAGTCCCTCTGCAATGGATGACAGCTCGTCAACGTGTTCGTCAGATTCCGTACCGTCAGTTGTGACCGGTGGGCCCCCTTATCGAGGGAGTTTGCATCAGAATCAGAAATCACAAAGTTCACCTAGCAGGTTGTTTTTTTGTATTTCATTTTTTAATTATTTTTATTAAAATGCCATTTTCGTCCCCGAGGTTTGGCCATTTTTACGACTTTCGTCCAAAGGTTTGTTTTCCGCATCTGGATCCAAAAGGTTTAAAATCTTGTCATTTTCATCCGGCTCGTTAACACCATCCATTTTTCTTCGTTAAGTCAGGGTATTTCTGTCTTTTTTTGTTAATTAAAGGGCAATTCGGTCTTTTCACTTATGTACAAGTATTCAGGAAAGACGAAAATACCTTTAAGTTAACAAAAAAGACAAAAATACCCCTGCCTTAACGGAGAAAAATGGATGGAGTTAACGAGCCGGATGAAAACGGCAAGATTTCAACCTTTTGGATCCAGATCCTTTGGACGAAAGTCGCGAAACTGGCCAAGCCTCAGGGACGAAAATGGCATTTTACTTTTTTTTTTGTAAGTTAACATATTCAGGTTATGTAATATCATGTAGAGGGAAAGTCAAACACGGAAAGGGTACTGGTCAACCACATGCAGAAGGTGATGGGGCTGCGGTCTCGTTGCAGGATAAGAAAGTGGAAGAAGTTGTTTCGTTGCAAAAAAAGCTAACCATTAAAGACGACACGGAACCCGAGAGACATTCGAAAGAAAAAACAACCGTCTCCGTTGCACCGTCTTCACCGAAAAGCCCGTCAAAAGCTTCCCCACGAGCGCTTCAAAAATCAGACCTAAGAAAAACCGCCCAAAACACGGATAAACCGGTGGTCTCGTCAAACTTAACCGATGGTTCGGTCGTATCCAAACCCTACGCACTAAAACCACCCGAAAGGCCTTCAGCGGTCCAACAACCACTGAACTCGGCTCAGAAACACGTGAATGGCCAAGGGGCGTTAACAGCCGAAAAGCCTGTGGTTCAGGTTCAGGTTCAGCATGTGTTGACTAAGCCGTTGAGCGTTTCATCGGCCAAGCCGGTGCCACCAATGTCGAGGCCTTTGAGCGCACCGTTAGTTGACGGGTCTAGAACTAATGCCAATACCTCGAGTACCGCTACCACCCCTGTTATCTCAATGGTTCAGACCGCACCGTTTCTGTCTCGTTCCGCAAGTGCGGCGGGGTATCTCGGTCCTGACCCGTCATCCATGGGTCAAAGTTACGGTCCACCGTCGTATCGTAATGCTATGATGGGGAGTCAGGTTTCCGCTACTTCGTCTGCTTTTAGTCAAACCCATTCGTATTCGCAGCCCATGTTTCTACCGCAAACCCCGGAAAGAATCGACACGAACTCCATCAGACCAAGTTTTTCGTTCGGGATGATGAATCACGATGTCGTACTTCAAAACGGGTCCCAGTGGATGGAATCCGTTCAACGGGATAACGGCATTAGCCGATCGCAAACTCAAGGAATGTTAGCGGATGAATTTCCGCATCTAGATATCATCAATGATCTACTCGATGACGAGTACGCTATGCCGATCGCGTCAACTCCGGGCCCGTCATTTCTTAACGGGCCTCGCCATCTTTCTCATCAGTTCACTTTCCCAGGGGACGTCGGTGGTTCACTCGACCAGGGTCCGTCAACAAGCTCGTGTAGGTTTGACCGAACTCGGAGTTTCCCCGAAGAGTTTCAACACAGTTACGGTGGCGGGTTTGACTTTTCAAGAGACTTGATTTCACCGCAACCGAACTTGCAGCCTTATGTAAACGGTCAGATTGACGGGTTAGTTCAGAACCAATGGCAGATTGGCGGGTCGGATCTTTCTTACGGGTTGAGAACAATGGACGGTGACGGGTACCCGTATCACATGCCGGCGGAGTTTTCGAGTTTGACCATGGGGGTCAACGGTTACACCATGTACCGACCAAACGGGCAGTGAGTAGGCTGCGAAAGAAATTGTTATTCGGTTGTAATAATCTATATGAAGAAGAGGATGATGATTTGAAGTGAGGTTGTAACCCTTTGATAAGAAAACTTTTTTTTTTTTTTATTTTACTTTTTATTCTGAAAGAGTGATTCTAGCAATATTTTTCTGTTTGTTTTTTTTTTATTAAGATTTGAATTCTTACTTTGCTCCCAATGTTTACTAGATTGCCGAAACGTTTATTAAACCTGTTTGATCGGGCTCGATCTTGCTATATGGTCGGGTCTGAAATTGAACTAATAATTTCGGCTACTCTGTCGATAGTTTTTGCTATGGGTGGGATTTTACTAGGTACGACGTTAGTTGTATTTTAACTAAAATATTGATCACATGTTTACATTACGAAGGTCCTCGGTGCATATGTCAAGCAAACATTGTCGATGGGATTTCGGGTAAGCACGAACAAAAATTGAGAGATACCCACGGCCGCCATTAATGACGGGGAGTAGATGTTTTCGATTGGCGGCCTTAGGGTGCTGTTTCGTCAATTCATAATGACTCAAGGTTGTAATTGTTGACGACACTGAGTACCATTATTGGACGTTTTCAGAATTATGTGTGACAGATGGTCTAATAAGTAAGGCTTGGTGCCTTGGTATAGTGGGGCACCAACAGGCCTCCACATCACCAGCTTTTGCTTGTTAAATCATTACTTTCAAGTTACGAGGGGCGTCAATGGGTCTCATACACTCCCTTTCGTACACGGGTATGGACGTGGGGCCAGATAACATCTAACCAATCACACACTTCCTTGTTTTTTTTTCTTTTATATATAATAATGAAAAATGAAAAACAAAATAATATGATTAGTATTTTGTTTATTTAATTATTGATAAGCAAAATTTGTAAAACTAAAAAATATTTAAATTAAATTTTTGTGTGATTGGTCACAAAAAGAATTTAAAGATGTCGGTGTCTATTTGAATATAACGTTGATAGATACTAATAACCTAGATGATTATAATTACCCTTGGCCTTGCCATTGACACGCAAATAGAGGTGCACAAACCGGTTAATTTCCATAACCAGTTTGGTTAACCGGTTATGGCGGCTAATTTCACTTTTTTTTTACTTTAACTGGATATTTTCGGTTAATTAACCGGTTTTTTGCCTTTTTTCTGAAATTTTTGGTTTTTTTCCCGCTTAACCGGTCTACCGGTTAAAAATCGGTTACAAAAAAAAAAAAAACCGGTTACAAAAATTACCGGTTAATAACCGGTTCATATACTAAATATCTGTAACCGGTTACGAACTAGAGGTTAAAATTAACCACGAAACGGTTAATCTTCTACTGGTTAATAACCGGTCCTGGTTCTAGTTAATAAACTGGTTTTTTTGTCCACCTCTACTGCTCTACACGCAAACACCCCTTCATAGCAACTCAAAAGTGTACCTAATTACCTAAAGTCCCAAATAGTAATTAGCAAGCATTTGCAGGCTTTAAAATGAACTTGGGCCGCTAATTTAAGCTGGTATATGTTAAAAGTAATACATATAAATATAATGTCACATTATGTATTAGTCTTATATTGTGTTGTGTTATATTCGCATATCAATGAGCTGGATTGGGCTAAGTTCAAAGAGTTGGTGATTGGGCTTGGGCTGTAGCAGATTCAAGAAATCGTGAGCTGGATAACATCAGGTTGTTACAGTCAGTTACGGAGCCTTTTAGTTCCGGCGGCACCTGGTGATGATGGGAGACTAAGCGAGCAGACGACGATCGCTAGTTCGATCCTTGAACTGAGCAGGTATTACCTCACCGCACTGACGTGCCTTCAGGCGAGTGTTAACGGGCTTCGGGCCCTAGGTGAGGGTTTTCCCTGGTTCAGAGGCGAGTGTATCCTGATACAGTGAATTTCACCAGTAGCCTATTTAGATGATTCGTTTGACCCTCAAAAAAAAAGTTATGGACCGGTTCAAGTCTTTTATGTGGATCAGTATATAAACTCAGCATGTGACCTTGTTGAGCAGGACCGGCCCAAGGGTAAGTAAACCCAAGCAAGGGCTTTGGGCCACCACTTAAGAAAGACCCCAAATTTAAAAAAGACTACTAGTTTTTGTTTATATAAGGGCATTTAAACATAAAATGCAAGGTTGATTTAGTGGTAAACTTCCTCTCTTTTTACAAAAAAAGCGGGGGTTCGAGACCTTCTTAGGCTGCTTTTTCCCTTTGTTATTTTTAAATACAAAGCCCAAAATCCAATTGGTACAAGCCCAACAAAAAGAACATTATTTAGTAGGCCCCAAATCTCTAGTTTGCTTTGGGCCTCTAAAACGGTTGAGCCGGCCCTGTTGTTGAGTTGTTGTTGTGAGAATTCTTAATTCATGAACTAGGATTATATTTGATAAAAAAAAATCAGGATAAAAAGAGTGAACGCACTGTGATTAAAGCAGTAGCCTACTCGATAACATTGGTGCAATTAATTGTAAATTACTTAGTGCACAATCTTTGTTAGTATCACTTTTAATAAGAAATTTCCAAAAAAGAAGCTGTAGTTGAAAAAAGTTTCTTTGATGACTCATTTTTTCTTAAAGATAAGCTTTAAATTATCATGTTTGAATCTACAACCTTTGATGTAAGATTATAAATATTTCTAAATTTTAAAAAGTTAATTATAATAATATCAAACAAATCCAAAATGGTGGACCTTGAATATCACTTCCATTTTTTTTTTGTTTTATCTGAATAATTGTATTGAAGTGCGGTATATCAACTACTATTATTTAGTGGAGTTTTTAGGTATGAATACATTTAAAAGTGGATATTTTGTCATAAAATTTGAATGAATTTGTTTTCATTTTAATATTATATATTATATACTAGGTTAGAACATCGTATAATACACGGGTTGAATAAATGTAATTTTATATACCAATCAATGAAACAACATATCTTTAAAAATCTCGTTTATTACATGGGTTGAATAAATGTAATTTTATATATTAAATAATAAAAAGTTATATCTTTAAGAACCCCGTGTATTAGTATATTTAATTTTATATATTAAATAATGAAAAAAGTTACATTTTTAAGAACCTCATGTATTGTATGGGTTGAGCACAAGTAATTTTATATACCAGTCAATAAAATGTTATATCTTGTTATATCTTTATATACCCTTTGTATTATACGGATTGAATAAATCTAATTTTATATACCACATAATAAAAAAAGTTATATTAAACCCGGTGTATTACACGAGTTGAATGAATCTAACAAAAAATTATATGTTTAAAAAAACTAATGGATATACTCAATATATGATGGATAGGGTGATTGCGGTGATGGTTCTTATAAATGTCACGTAAACATAGTGAATACCGTATTTGAGTTGAGAGTTGAACACGAAAATAAAAGTATAGAACCAATAAACATTGATTAATGCTTTTGTTTACCCCTTAGGCTTCGTGGTATGGGGTTCGTCCTTGGACCGTCCCCCACCAGCACCGCTCCTCTGCCCACTTCGCCCCCCTCCAGCGGCGTCCTCCCCGTCTCCCTGCGGACGATGGAGACGTCCCTCCCCCTCTCTCACACACCTATACATACAACATATACATATACATTTTAGCTCCACCCCCATTTACTTACCTCCATCCTTTTTGCCCCATCCTCACACCCATCCTACGTGGCGCCTACATGGCGGATAATCCTCCAATGGAGGACCATCACCATATCGCATAGCCTTATAAAGATCTTGAAATAGGTTCTACCATTAACTACTTCAGTTTAATAAAATAAATAAATCATTTACATTATATTAGTTTATATTTAGTGTACGTCTTTTGTTAATTTCAGGATAAATAATTTTGAAATCTATTAAATATTTCAAAATATTATATTATCTCCTATACGAATTGTTTAAATTTATATTAAATTAAATTTAATAATTATCTTTTAATTAATATTAATTATTTATAATTAAGTAGGATAAAGAGGAAAAAACTAAAAAATATATGGCTCCAATGAATGACATATGTCCCCTCATTGGTTTCTTTTATTATATAGTATAGATTATTCGATCAAACATGTTACCTACTAGTTTTATGCTCCGACCGGCGCGTTGCGGGCCCTAATAGAATATTTCTTACTCTCATAACATGTACGTCTGTGTTTCGATTACTTGTACATACTACTCATAACACGATCTTAAAAAAATTTCATCAATCAACCAATTAAAACAAAACACTACTATAATTTCGCTAAAAAAAACTAAAACGATGGCAATGATATAATTTTAAACTGGGGGCAAAATCGTAATTTGTCAGGACAAATGAGCAAGTGCAAGGCAGCTGTCTGACACGAATAAAAATTACATCGAGTAAACCAATTAAAACATAACACTACCATAGTTTTGCCGGACAAAAGGAAAACTAAAACGATGGCATGACTATAATTTTAAACTAGGGGCAAAATCGTAATTCGTCAAGGCAAAGAAAAAACAAAACCGACGGCAAAACTGTAAATTTGAACGGGGGCAAAAACGTAATTTGTCAGGGCCAAAAATACAAAAATGAGAGCAAAACTGTAATTTAAACTGCGACAAAATCGTAATTTGACAGAACTGTAATGAGAAAGTGTCAGACAATCATTATTCCCCATCATATCCTTTATAGTTATAGATAATTTATTTGTAGATTTAAATTTTATGAAGTAAGCGTACCCAAAGTGACTAAAGTATATATAACTTCCATCATAATATGATAAAGTATATATAACTTTTTTCATGGCCCATTCAAACAATCAATACTTTAGTCACAACTTTTTGAAAACACCAAAGGCTACCCAATCTCCCTTCAAAATCTTTATATAAATGTATGCCCTCAAATCTTGATTTAAAGCATAGAGAAATGAAACCTCTAACCATTACTTGTGTATTCTTGATGTTTCTGGTTTTGTTAAATGTAAGCCATGGCAATGGTAGCAAGGTCATGCACGAAAAAAACTACAAGATCGGATCAAAGAAAGGGTACAAGATGGTTTCTCAATCGCTTCCCAAGGGGATTGTACCACCTATGGGACCATCGCATGGAAAAGACAGGGTTACTAAACTCCGTAATACACCACGCCTTCGCAATAAGTAAACTATACTATTCCTTATCGACTAAAAGCTTGTAGCCTAGTAATATCAAGGAGTGTTGTAGTATGGTGTGGGTTCTAATCCCGTACTAAACATTTGTGTTTTTAGGAGTAGATTTAGTGAGTGTGAGTTTGTAGTTTAAAAAAAATCATATTCCTTACCGTGTAAAAAGCTAGATCTTAATAAAATGTAAGGTATCTTTACTATTTTCGGGTAATTACCATATTTTGCGGTATACGCATATAATGTATATGTGTGGGCCTCGAGGGTAAAAGTAAAAGTGCAATAATTTTAATGTTATTTTACTAATTTCGTGAAAATAACGTTAAAAAGTGAGGGACGGTTAATCATGCATCCTGTAGTGGCGTTGATAGCCGAAAGACAAGTGGGTACATGCGCTAATCGGCTTTTGTCCCAATTGCTAAGTGTTATGTGACTTATGTTTAAGCCTTGATGCAAAATTACTATCGAGACGGGGGTTTCACTGGAAGCATCCTCTCTATTCCTACGGGGTAAAGGTATGGTTGTCTATGTTTTACCCTCCTAATACCCTACCTTAGCTTTGCTATTGATGTGATTTACTAAGTATGATGACGATGATGATTTATATTATCTTTTGCTTACGGGGTAAAGGTAAGGTTGTCTACGTCTTACCCTCCTAATACCCTACCTTAGCTTTGCTATTGATGTGATTTACTGAGTATGATGACGATGATGATTTATCTTATCTTTTGAAAAGGGTAATATAGAACTAATGTTGCCAAATACTCTATGTTACGGTCTATTTTGTTAAATGTTGGTTGCTTGCTTTAGAGATGTACATTGGTTTGAAACTAGTTTATTAACACCGATTGTGAAATTGGTCCCTATTGGGTTTGATCTATCACTTTGACGTTGTAGGTAGTTATGGCACAAAAGTATATTTTAAAATTAACAATACATGATTTCGTTTAAAAATATTTAATCAATGTTTTTCGTATATTTTGTAAAATTCAAATTTCCAGCTTTAATCCAATCTTTGTTTTCGACGTTTATTTCTAATATTTACTGTCATTTCAGAGTTTTAATGCATATATTCACATAACTACAAAAAATGATAAGACTGGTTGAATCATGAATGATAAGACTGGTTATATTCGAAGAACATAATAATTACAAAAAATGAATTATTCTTGATATTGCACATGTTAAATATAAAATTTGATATTAACACATCACCCTAAACATGAACTATCCATACCAAGTTGAAGAAAATATACCATTACTCACACTATAAATGACGTGTTTAAGCAAATAATTTATATTTATTTGTTATGTTAGTAATAGTAATTAGATATACATAAAATATATAGTTATATAAAAATTAAATTTATATATTATGTTATGATACGATACGTAAAAAATGTGAAGTAAATTCTTAAATCTCATCCTTATCTTGGAGAATGAGACGAAGTAGAAAAAAAACTGATGAACACATAAAGGTTAATTTCTTTAAAATTTTAGGATAATTGAGATGGAGTAGGTGATTAGAAATGGTGGCGATGGAGATGGCTTATGGTGGGTATATCAAATTCTAATAAAAGAATCAGTTAATGTCATGTAGTACTTTCTTTCAATTCATTAATAATATTATTAATTAATTAAATTTTGTTTGAATTAATAGATAAATTCATCACAAATTATTCAGTTGAAATAATCACTTCACTTCACTATTTCTAATATATAAATTCAAATTCAAGTGTTATTGTTTTACATATTTTTTGTGGTGTTGATATGAAATATTAATGCATATAAATAAAAAAATAACATTTTTAATAACGTTACACCATGTTACTTAGATAATAGGAAATATTCTTTTCAAAAGTATTTTTTAATAAGGTAACACCATGTTTCTTAGATAATTGCAATTATTATTTTTTAAATGTAAACATATCATTTAGTTAAATTTATACTTGATTTACGCAAAACAGATAGAGTAAATCAAACCATATGCTTATCCATTTTAAGAAGTAAAAAACATCAAATAGATAATTTACATATTTTCTAATCACAAAATAGGAATCGCATATAGTTAATTAATAATATCATTAATGGATGGAAGGAATCAAACCATATGCTTATTCATTTTAAGAAGTAAAAAAATAATAGGTTTTAAAATTATAAATAATTTATATATTTGTTATCATAATTAGAATTGGACAAATAATTAATTAGTAATACCATTAATGAATTGGAGGAGTCTTTTATTAGAATTGGAATTAAAGAAAACACCAATTTTCATACGAATGTATGTATTGTGATTTAAGACAGGATTTTTTAAGCTTGTTAAAATTATATTGTATATAATGTATCCATTTATTGATTTTTATATAAACAATTTTCTTCAAACATTAATCTTTGAGCTAATTTACATGATCTTAACCCTAATTTTATATATAAAAAACGATTCGAACATACAATTTTCAATGTGTTATCCATATAAAAGTTACATACAATTTACCTTTCCCTACGTATGCAAGAAAACTATGATGTACCCTTAAACCATGGTTACAAAAATCGCTAGACGCTCCCTAGTCAGAGTTGAGGGTACTCTGAAAGTACTCGGGAAGCACTCGGCATACTTGGCGAGTACTCGGGCTTCAGCAGCCTACCTTGCAGTGAGTACTTGAGAAGTACTCGACCTCTGAGATCTTGTTTTACAACATTGCCTTTAACAAGAACGCCGAGTATATAACCATGAACTCATGGAGATTGGAGACTGTAGAACGTTGTATACACATAAGTACACAATATGAAAAAAGTCTTAGGCCCAATAGGAATTATTGATAAAATCCACTAGAAAATGTGTATGGACTATGGATTGTTGGTTGTGATGAAGTTTGAATGGAATTTCTTCACTCATAGAAATTTCACGTGATTTATCTCACGTTCTTTTCGTTCATAGAAAGTATTAGTTCCCTGGAATTCTACATATTTTATATATATTATTTTAGGTTTTGTGCTTTTCAGTTTTTTTTTTTAATTTCATTTTAGGTTTTGTTTTTTATGCTTATTTAAGTTTCAATCGCCACATTCACACTTTAAGTAACTTGCGTTTGTTAATTATGTTGATTGCTGGCATTGTATATGTAACAAAACGAGCCGGACTGATATTGAGCGAACATCAGTATATATGTTGATAATCATTTTTGTTGTTTTCAATCGACTGGTGATATCACGACTTTATATTTTAAGTTTTTTCTTTTTGTTGCTATATCGAGTGTCGGTATCGTATCGATGTCGTAATGATGCTATTAACCTTATTTTTATCATTTTATCTACATTTCCATTTAACATTTGTTAAAAATCAGGTCACCTTGCCACGAAATACGGGTGTAACCCACTAGTTGACTTAAAACATTACATGCTCTTAAATCATTTTTTTTAGTAAATTGCCAAAATTGACACTGAGGTTTGGCCATGTTTGTCATTTTCATCCAAAACAACTTTTTTTTACATGGCAAAAAATCCAAAAAATGAAGGACTATATGGTACAAAAAGTTGTTTTGGATGAAAATGACAAACATGCCCAAACCTCATGGACGATTTTGGCAGTTTACTCTTTTTTTTGTTATAGCCTCTACTTTTCCGTTCTTTTTTTCCTTTTTATTTTCACTGGTATACGCTTGCTTTTCGTCTTTTACTATTATTTAGCGGTTAATTCGACATCTTGTAACTCTACTCCTAAATTTACACATTTTTTTGATTTGAAACTTTAACCTTCAACTTCATATGAAGAGATGCCTTTTTACTTGGATTTGTTTTCTTCTACAAATTAAAAGAATTATTCGTTTACATTAACTATAGAATTAATGATGCATTTGAATAGATTAAGAATTTAAGATACACGTTTTCTAATATATAAATAGATCATGGTCTTCAATGGCATTTTTCACACCTTAATATATTATTAAGTCATGTGTGACAAGACATGAAAAAGATATTAGAGAGTGTTGGAAATAAAACTTTGACAACTTGATCTTTTATTAAATTGTAATGAAAAACATTTGTAACTGGATGTGGATGTTTAAACTTCTATGTAAAAAAATAAGCTACTTGAAGTAATCTTAAAAATCTTCTTTCAAAAATAATTATCTTTATAGTAAACTAGATTAGAACCCCGTGTATTACACGGGCTGAATAAATGTGAATTTATATACTAAATAATAAAATAATATATCTTTAAAGACTTTGTTTATTACATGGATTGAATACATATAATTTTATATACTAAAAAATAAAAAAGTTATATCTTTAAAAACCCCTTGTAATGTTGTACAGGTTGAATAAATATAATTTTATACATCAAATAATGAAGGAAAATACTAAATAATAAATTATTTATATATTTAAAAAACCCAGTGTATTATACGGGTTGAATAAATCTAATTTTATATATCAAATAATAAAAAAAGTTACATTTTTAAAAACGCATGTATTACACAGGTTGTACAAATGTAATTTTGTATAGTAATTTATAAAAAAAAGTTATATCTTTAAAAAACCCTGTGTATTACACGGGTTGAATTTATATATCAAATAATAAAAAATTATATTTTTAAATACCTCATGTATTACACGGGTTGGATAAATGTAATTTTGTATAGTAAATGATAAAAAAAGTTGTATCTTAAAAAACCCCGTGTGTTACACGGGTTGAATAAATGTATATAGTAAATAATAAAAACTTATATCTTTAAAAAACCTCATGTAATACACGAGTTGAGTTCTGATTAATTTCAGATTTTGATTTCCTGCGTTTTCTCACCTATTAAATAATAATAATTTTTCTCTCCTTAAAATTACATCTTAAGTCATATTCTTATTTTTATAGAACATATTTAAAAAATATATAATATTTTATTTAAAATAAATATATTTAAAACATTTACTGATTATAAAGAGTTAAATATATTTAAAATATATTACTGATTATAAAGAGTCATAGACAATTTAAATATGTTACCTAAATTTGGATGTAAAAGTATAAACGTAAATATTAAAATAAAATCTCTCTACGATATAATAAAACTATAATGTAACCTATTCCTATATTTAAGGAAATATATTATAAAAATAATAATTTAATATTAAATAGTATATCTCTACGCATATAGTATATTTTCTAAATAACTTTTTAATCTATACTATATCTCTACGTATACTATATCTCATGATTATATATATTAAATAGTATATCTCTACGCATATCTCATAAATAATTATTTAATTTTAGATAATTATTTAATTTTAATAGGCTAAAAAATAGATGGCTCCAATGAGTGACATGTGTACTCAAAGTGGTTTCTTTTATTATATTGTATAGATTTGGTTCTTTTTATAACAAAATCAAATGTTTATGTAAATGTACTTTTTTGAGATAACCCTAAACTTCAACTTCAATTCACAGCTGGAACAATTTTTTTGTAAAATAGTGTTGAGAAAACTGGAATTTAAACGTGACTTTGTGGATCTATAAACGATTGCTAAAGTGCTCACACAACCAAGACAACACGAATATAAATTGCAAGAGAAAAATAGACATAAAAAAGATAACACGATTCGTGTTTAAATGCTAATACGTAATAACCAACCATGTTGATATAAACTATTATTTTTAAGGAATCTTAGATTTTAATAGTCTCAACTTCAAAAATAACTACTGGCAGTTCCAACTCCCAATTATTAACATATTGGGCTCCAATGACCCTGAACTAATCGAACCCTAACGTCGTTAGTCTTCGGTCGCCAGAAAAACATTTTTGGCTAGAGAACTCTTTTTTGGTCGGAAAACTCAACATTTTCGTCCTAAACCTCTTTGTAACCTTATTACGGACCTTTAGAAATCTTTTTCTAGTAAAGCCCTAATTATTGAGGTCGCCAAATAACTCTTTTTTGCCGGAAAACTTCTTTTTGCCCAGAAAACTCATCTTTTTGGCCAAAAACCTCAACATTTTTGTCTCAAACCTCTTTGTAACCTTAGATCGGACCTTTAAAAACCTTTTTCAGGTCAAAAACGCTTTTCCGACAACCGGAGACTAACGACATTATGGTTTTGTTAGTCAGGGTCCAATGGAGACCAATATGTTAATAGTTGCGACTGCCATTGGTTATTTTTTAAGTTGGGACTGTTGGCGGCCAACAACGAATAGTTAGAATCATTAAAATCCAATATTCTCATTTTTAACGATCACTATGATGATGATAAAGATTTATGTAGAGTAAATTACAAAACTCGTCCATTATGTTAACACCAAATAGCAAAGTGTGTCCTTTGTCTTCAAAAAGTACAAAAAACGAACTCGATGTTTGCAAACCTTGCACGTTTTGTCCTTCAGCCTTAACTCAGTTATTTTTCATGGTTAAATCTGACCAAGTGGACCCCACATAAGGATATTTTGGTCATTTTACCCTAAATACTAAAATAAATAAGAGTAAATTACAAATTTTGTCCTTTATGTTTACACCAAATTGCAGGCACTGTCCTTTAGCGCAAAAGTTGACAACTTTTGTACTTAATGTTTAAAAATCTTGCACGTTATGTCCTTTAGCCCTAACTCAGTCAGATATTTTTTGGTTAAGTATGGTCATATGGACCCCATTAAACGTCCCAATATAGGTCACCATATTACCCTTATGTAGGGTCCACTGGGTCAGATTTAACCATGGAAAATAACTGAGTTAGGGCTAAAGGACATAATGTGCAAGAATTTGCAAACATCGAGTACGTTTTTTGTATTTTTTGAAGACAAAAGACACACTTTGCAATCTGGTGTTAACATAAAGGACGGGTTTTGTAATTTACTCATTTATGTATATACAACCAATATAAATTATTTAATTATACAATTTACAAAACAATAAAATCATCGATGACAATGAAGCTTCCTTGCATAAGAACAACTACTAACTAATGTTTAATAACCAATATAAATTATTTAATTATACAATTTACAAAACAATAAAATCATCGATGACAATGAAGCTTCCTTGCATAAGAACAACTCCTAACTAATGTTTAATACCAATTACTATTCTACATTAAGCGAAAGAAGACTATAAACAGTACCAAACATGTGATGTGCAATATGTTTTACATTATATAATATATAATATTACGCGTGGTTCAAATAACCTTGGCTAAAACAAGTTGATCCAAATGAAACAATTAAAAAGTCATATAAAAATTGTCTTCTTATAGTCAAATACTATATACTATACACACATATGTTTAAAAACAATTCTTTAAGTCAAAAGTCAAATCCTTGAAACGGTTTACACTAAGAAACCACCTAACACCACTTTGGAAATCTTTATATAAACCCTCAAGCTCACACATATCTTGATTACTTGATTTACAAGCTAAAGAGATGAAGCCATTAAGCATTCTATGTGTGTTCTTAGCGGTGTTTATTCTGGTGTACGCGAACTCCATTGAAGCTAGTCGAGTTTTACATGTAAAGTATGGACGTTTGGTCGACCTAAAGAGTGCAAACAAGCTTGTTTTACAGTCACTTCCTAAGGGACAAGTTTCGCCTTCAGGACCATCCGGATGCACTTATATACCCGGAAGTGGTGGACCCCCTTGTCCGTAATGAAGGTGATGTCTAGGTTACTATTTGCACTTATATACCCGAAAGTGGTGGACCGCCTTGTCCGCAATGAAGGTGATGTCTAGGTTACTATTTTTGTGTCATCGGAAAAGGTTTGATGATACCTCAAATTATGTTATTCATTATTTTAGTTGTTTATTCTTTTATTGAACCAACTATGTTGTTGGTATTTGATGGAGAAGTTACATATGTATAAATATTTTTATGTCTTTTGTCATGGATCCAATCCCCATCCATGACATATATATACTTGTAATAAGACTTTGTTTATTAATTATATGATTTATGCTTGTATTTGTTGGTATTTGGTGGAAGCAAATGTATGCATGTGTGTATTCGATTCCATTCAAAAGTCAAAACTAGATGGAAGTGTGAGATTGTTAAAATGCGATATTTTAAAAGTTAATTCCTAAAAAACATAATATTATTCGTTTTCTTGTTGATTATTTTAAAAAGTTAAAATAATCAGGGGCGCAGCTTAGAAAATAATTGGTGATTACCGACAAATCCCCAAGTATCGCCAAAAGAAAAAAAATGTTATTGAAGAATCTTTTGGTGATTACCAATGGTTTTGACAAATATTCAAAAACAAAAAGAAAAAAAGTTTCATTTGTCGTTGGAAGATCCATCGGTGATTAGTGACGGATCCCACACATTTGCAATAACAGTGGGGGTTAATGACGAAGGTTAGTCATTGTCAACAATGGTTAATGGTGGCTTATTAAAACATCAATGACCCATTATAGCTCATTACGAGTTATCTTTGTCACTCAAAGTCAAACTTGTTCACTTATGGTCAATCATTGATATAAATCATGCACTAATAGCTAATATGAACCATTAAGAGCTAACACACTAATAGCTAATATGACCCAATAAGGTCCATCATACCCTTTAAAAGGTATCTTAACTTTTAAATTTTAAGATGACCCTTTAAGACATATCTACCATCATTACGCATTATAACTTAATATTAGTCATTACAACACAATCTAACCATAAAGACATAATATGTCCTACCAAAGGCTATCATGGCCCATTATAGAGCTATCATCACTATTGAAACTATCACTCACTAAGACATGCATGACCTATTGTTACTCATCAAATAAATATAACCCATAATATGATTAATTACAGTCCAATCTAACCACTTAAGGTCTAATATAGCTCACTATAACCTTATATGTTGTGTGATGATCCACTAATCACTATGACCTATTAAGGCTCTCGTACCCCCCATTAAAAGTCCCAATATAGGCCACCATATTAGCTTTGGTTAAATCTTAGACCCATTATGGTTCATTAAGAAATATGTGTATTATTAAGGCTCATTACACCCCGTAAAGACATACTAAGGCCCACCATTCACTACTAGAAAAATGGCAATTTTCAACGCCCATTATGTTGCAAATTCCAAATTGCTACACATTTGCAACAAAACCTTGATGGAAAAACCCTCTTGAAAACCATTTACAACGCATTTACTACGCACTTTTCAACGTAATTACAACGAAAAATTGGTGTTGGAAATTTGTAACGCGTTTCCTACACCATTTCCTTATTTTATTAGTAATGATTTGTGACGCATTTGCAACGAAATATTTGAAAAAAATGCAACGCATTTGTAACGGAATATTTGAAAAAATTGCAACCCATTTGTAACGGAATATTTAAAAAAATTAAAAAATACAATCAAATAACCTACACAAATTTAATACAAATTTTCAATCCATACAGTAACAGATTAGAGCATTTCACATCAAATGATCGATTGATAAGAACAAAATCTCAGAATTCATAAAAAAACACAATCAAGTTTTCAAAAACTATCTTATGTTTCAGAAACTTCCAATCCCTAAAATACGGAAACAAAACTGAGCAACTTTGCCTTAAGATCTCAACACAACTGGATGACGATTTTCGCATAATATGTTCAGAGGAACTAGAAGCATCCATACCAAGCAACATCTTTTAGCGTCGTCTTATCGTGTACAGTGCGCACGATAAGCTCTATTTTACGTTACACTTTTTCTATATATATATATATATAGAGAGAGAGAGAGAGAGCTAGGATCATTTCAGAGCCATAAATATTTACAGAACTCGCAGAACTCCTAATAAACAATCTTTTTATTTATATATTTTTATGTTTATGATAATTTTATCATTTATTATGTGTATTTTTATGATTACATACATGTTAAGAGTAATTTTATCAATTTTTATATGTAATTTTATAATTACACATATGTAAACTAGTTTTTTTACATATATGTAATTAGTTATTACACATATATACAATTTGGCTATAAAACATATGTAAACTACTTTTAACATGTATGTAATCATAAAAATACGTATAATAGAAGATAAAAAGACCCTAAATACAAAAAAAAATATATATAAAATGATTGTTTATTAGGAGTTCTGAAAGTTCTGCAATTATTTAGAGTTCAGAAATGAACCCAACCCTATATATATATAAAGCACTAGACTAATTGAGAAACTCGAGAAACATTTTGGACCACAAATTTTCCCTAAGCTTTTTGTAATATACACATATGTATATACATACAGTGGCGAAACTTGAGATTTCCGACCCGGGGGTCGGAAGTCACCGGACCTAAAATTATACCTAAAAATTATAAAACCGGGGGGTCGAAAACGTATATACCTAAAAATTCTACACGGAAACTACATACCAGACACTAATGAGGAAAAATTCGGGGGATCGGGCACCCCCCGGGCCCCAACTATGCTACACCCATGTGTATATTACGAAAAGCTTAAAGAAATGTATGGTTCAGAATGCTTCTCAAGTTTCTTATATATATATATTAATTAAAAAGAGACAATCATTTGCGCTCTCATCAATTTATTCTTCACTATTTTTTTTAGCTTATAGAAGATAGTAAGCTAACCTTTTAAACAAGTTGATGTCACATTTGAGTAAATGCAATTCCGTCCATTCACACACATATATTACTGACTCGTTGATATCATACAATTCTCTTGCAAACCTAAGTTAAATAAATCTCTTGCAAAACTAAACTTAATTATCCTTAAGCTATGACATTTAAAAGGAGGTTGCTTAAGGTCCACGGAACCATCATCCATGTACATGCCTTGAAGCTTCATTATCATGAATTCCTACCAATCTTCTTCATGTATAGTAAAGTTTGGCAATTACATAATCCAAGTAAGACCAAAACTCCTCAAAGAAGTCAAGAGCCCAAATCCATTGCTGACATTGCACTTGTTTTTACTTTTGTAACGGAACAAAATACCAAAACAATGACTCAAAAAAGCACACATGTAAAACTAGTTCTGTATGAGGTATTGTTATTTCTTTTAACCATGAGATCGCGTTACAAAAAAAACTTACAAAACGTGTCAATGCCCTGCTAACAAACGATATCACGTATTTTGATATTTGTGACCAGTGACGGACCCAAAAATTATTTGTTGGGGGTGTGGATGAGGATTTCAATCATATTTTCAAGGGGTGCGGTCGGATTTTTTTTGCCTAAAACATACACTAGTTTTTTTTTCAAGGGTTGCGTCCGCCCATCCACGATTATAGGTAGATCCGCCCTTGCTTATGAGGACATATATATATATATATATATATATATATATATATATATATATATATATATATATATATATATATATATATATATATATACTTCTTATGATATAAAACTATTGAAAACATAACTTAAAATGA
The DNA here is from genome assembly GCF_002127325.2 of Helianthus annuus. Classification (NCBI taxonomy): domain Eukaryota; kingdom Viridiplantae; phylum Streptophyta; class Magnoliopsida; order Asterales; family Asteraceae; genus Helianthus; species Helianthus annuus. Next base: position 164,968,131 of record NC_035445.2, on the reverse strand, counting down.
CATGTGATGTTTGTACCTTGGATGATGTATTATAAAATGTGTAAATCTTTGAAGATCATCAAACTAATCTTTTTTTTTTTAATATCATTTTGAGACATAGAACGTGATTATAAGACGATAAAACATACATTATATTCATCAAATAACATTAGACCATGTGTAGTGTGGCGTTATGCATCCACATAAAGCCCCAAACACCATTACAAAGGGCTTTATGAGACAAAAAAAATAGTGGAGCGTGATATATATAGCGCCAAGCATGGGGGAGATTTCAAAGTTTGGACCAATCAAAAATTAGTTAATGTTTTTATAATTAATTAATAAAAACGAAAATTAATAATTAGGTATTGATGGGTAAGGGCTTTATGACTACGAGCTCTAATGATATAACGCCTCATAAAGCCCCTCTGTGACGTGGCACGACAAGTGTCGCATAACGCCCCACAAAGGGCTTTATGACTACGGATGGCCTTAGAATTAAGTTTACTGATCAACTAGCCTCATATTAAATGCATGGCACGAGTGCACGACACGTGTGAATTTTCTTATCTCAATCTTTTGTCGTTTCTTTATTTACCTTATGCAAGTTACTTACCTGTTTTGACCTTTCCTTAGTCAAAGTAGATAATGTTTGACATTCTAATGACCCAAGTGGGTAATAACATAACATAAATATACGAAATACAGAAGCATGTTTTTGAAAGAGAGTCTACAAGAATTTATGAGTGTTTTCATTTTATAATTCTCAAGCTTTTTTAATAAGATTTAGTTTGTAGACAGGGGCGCAAACGAGCCAAGCTGAGCCCGAGCTCTGTTTAGGCTTGAGCTCAAGCTCGTTTAACTTATGAAGGCTCGAGCTCGGCTTGATTCGAGCTTTGTTTCTAAAGCTCGAGCTTGACTCGTAGGTAGTTTTTCAAGCTTGAGCTCGGCTCAGGATTGGCGCGTTTAATTTTGATCGATAAATTTATATTAATTGTATTTATTATTTTATATGTTATTTAGTTATTTTTTCATAATTTTATAAATGGTAATTATAATTAGTTAAATATATATATATATATAATATATTAGTTAAATTTATATAAACAGTGGGCTTGCGAGCTGGCTCGAGTTGGATAAGCAAAGCATGAGCTCATTTACTAAGTGGGCTTGTTTTTAGGCTCGGGTTCGAATGAGTTTTTTTTTCAAGACGAGCTCGAGTAGCTCGGCTAGTTTGCACTAGAACCAAACAACTGTTAATTTCAAATTGAAGTATCCGCTCCCAATAATTATGTTATTAAAAGACACAAAAGAAATACTAAGAAATTTAAAAGTTTCATTAAAACTTAAAAGACACAAAAGAAATACATGAAATATAAAAGTTTCAAGTTGAATTATTAACTACACGTATTTGCATATGATCATCAACCCTAATTTGAATAAAATGAACAATTAAAACGTGTTATACACTCATTTCCTTCGAGAAACCACTATGGTATTTTAGTCAATACAAGAGCACTAAACTTGCGTAATCTTAAACGTATAAAAGACTTAATCTTTGTATCTTGTCCTTACTCTAGCTATAATTTGAATTTGATATTCAAATTATATATCGTTTTATTTCACTACTACATGTTACGATATATATGCATAATCTATACATATAATAAAAGAAACCACTTTAAGTATACTTGTCATCATATTAGACCAATTATAATTTTAGTTTAATCTTTTTTAATTAATTATAAATAATCCTTCTACTAAATATTTATTTACTTTAATTATTACTTTTATATTTATCTATTTACTTCAAATTTAAACTTAGTTATCTAATTTGATATTAGAGTAAATTACGATTTTGGCCCCTGTGGTTATATCACTTTTACCCTTTTAGCCCAAAAAGAAATTTTTTAACATCTGAGCCCTTAACGTCTTTTTTTCTAACCCTTTTGGACCCCAACGTCTTTTTTCTAACCCTTTTGGTAGGGGACAAAAGGGTTAGAAAAAAAAAACGTTATGGGCTTAGATGTTATAAGATTTGTTTTTTTGGTTAAAAGAGTAAAATTGATATCACAACAGGGGCCAAAATCATAATTTACTCTTGATATTAACTATATATTTGAACGTTTGTTTAGTTTGGTATTAAATAGATTTTACGAAACTTAAAATAAAATTAACTAATATTATTTATCATTTCTACATTTACAAGTTTTAAATAAATGGTTATATTTATTGAGACTTCATTACATTTACAAGTTTTAAATAAAAGGTTAAACTTATTGAGACTTTGTTAACAAGTTTTACTACAATATAATAATCTATTTATATCAATATAAATATATATTTATACTATATTATATATTAAAACATTAATGTGTAACACCTATCATTTATTGTAAGCATTTATTTTATGATTTTTTCGCCTCACTTCCAAACTTATCTTATATTTATTAAATAATAAACGAATAATGAGCTAATATTAAATTTCATCCTACTTTAAATTTTGAATACCATTCTTCTATTTTTTCTAATAAAATATTATTCTAAAATTTAAATTGTTAATTTAAGATATTTTTAAATAAAACAAATTATTTATCACGAAAACCAAACTTTGTATTAATATATGAAATATTTTTATTTTCGTTACTAAAAAAATTATTACATCAATTTTATTGCATAATTTATAAATCAATTTGTCGGAATTGGTACCAACATTTTATCACTCAAATATTGATGTTGATTTGCTTCTTGAATAACATATCTTCTTTTCAAGAACTATCTTCACAATCACCATATCCATCGCATATCAAGTATTATCCATTAGTATATTGAAAGATATGATTGTTTTATTATTGGTATATAAAATTAGATTTATTAAACCCGTGTAATACACGTGGTTTTTTTATATATATATATTTTTTATTATTTAATATACAAAATTCCATTTATTCGACCCGTGTAATAGAGGAGGTTTTTTAAAATATAACTTTTTATTATTTGATATATAAAATTAGATTTATTCAATTAGTACAATACACGGGGTTTTTTTTAAGGAAATATATTTTTTATTATTTAGTAAAGGAAATTACATTTATTCAACCCGTATAATACACATATTTTTAAAGATGTAACTTTTTTATTATTTGGTATATAAAATTACATTTATTCAACCCGTGTAATAAATGAGGTTTCTTAAAGATGTATTATTTTGTTATTTGGTAAACAATATTACATTTATTCAACTCGTGTAAAACAAGCGGTTTTAAAGATATAACTTTTTTATTTGGTATATAAAATTATATTTATTCAACCCGTACAATATGGTTATTATATATATATAACTGTTTATTATTTAATATATAAAATTATATTTATTCAAACCCGTGCAATAAACAAGGTTTCTAAAGAAATATTGTTTTATTATTTAGTATATAAAATTCATTTATTCGACCCGTGTAATACACGGGATTATAACCTAGTATAACTTGTAAAAGAAAACGAGTTCTATTATTGAACACGATACACAACAAACATATAGAATCCAATTTTTAGGTAAACAAAATGATATTCGTGTGACTTGCTTGTTCTCCAATAATAATAAAAGCTAATCTAAACACGATGATTTAAAAACTCTCCTAACACTAACCTTGCGGTCTAAACACGACATGATGCTTGTTACTTAGGATTAGGGCTGATAAATCGTGTCTTAGCGGGTTTAACAGGTCTCTGATCGACGACACAAACAACACAAGTTTTAAACATGAATACGACTCATTTAACTACTTTATATCTAATATTTATAACACAATTATATGTTTTATGTACCAAAAAGGAGAAATGATAGATCCTAACCTTCTTATTTTAATTATTATTAAAAAAGTGAAAAATCATATAGTATATTTTTTAGTAAACAGATTTAATTGTGTCTTATACAGGTTACTTATTGCCAATCTTATTTTGAATGGATCTTATATATTTTGAATGGATCTTATATTTGTAAATGAGTTAAATAAATGCCATTTTAGAGAATAAGTTTAGGGGTTGTGATAGCGAATAGGAATGCCTTTAACTTTACCGAGGGTTATTTATAGATAAGGAAAATTAGGGTTTTCATCTTTCTCAAGATAATACTTTCGTTTTCATCTTTCTCAAGATAATACTTTCCTTTAAAAATTGGTTAAACATAGAGACGTCCCTTTTCAAATAAGACATAGACATCTTTTCTTTTATCTGTTATGTCATATAAGCATAACTAACTTTTATTAATAAAAGTAACCCGGGTAAAAAGAGTCAAGCCAAATCTAATCCGGGTCATACATCTTCAAAGTACAAGTGATTTTTGAATATTTCTATTGAATTCATACGGGTAAAATGAAACGTGCAAAATCTGAACCAGTTTACACTCAAGGTTAGAGATGGGCATAAAACCCGGTTCCAAACCGATTCCAGTGGACCCGGCCCGGACCCGGTTCCGGTTCCTACCCGATGCTCAGAGGAACCGGTCCCAGGTTTAAAAAACCCGACGGGTACTACCCGGTTCCCATTTTTTCTAAAAAAAGTCAACCATACCCGGTTCCTATCCGTACCCGGTTTATACCCGTACCCGGTTCCTCCCCCGTACCCGGTTCCTATGTATACCCGGTATGTTACCGTTGTAACCGATTCGTAAATGGATATGACCGTTGTACCCGGTTCCTATATATATGCTAACTCATTAAATGCAAATATAACCGTTGGAACCGGTTCCGTTATGACCGTTGGAACCGGTTATGCTATAAATATCACACTTTTTTTTATTTTTTTTCACAACTCATCTTCTTCTTGTATCTATTTCTTCACCTTCTTTACATATTTCTAATGGCTTCCAAGAACTCTAAAAGCACAAACTCCCCATCCGTCAATAATGTTCCAAAAGGTTCAAATGCTCCATTTGTGGTGGGAACATTATCGCATAGCCGCAATATGGATGTTTGGTGCAATTGGGATTTAGTCGAGATGAGCGATGGTTCGCAAAAGGCTCAATGCAAGCATTGTGGCTCCTTGTTAGGCAAGGATTCTAATTCTACTTTAACGAAGCATGCGAAAAAGTATTGCAAAGCTCTCAAAGATTTGACACCCGGTCAAGTCCAACTTTTAAAAGATGGGAACATTTTCCGCTACGAACAAAAGATAACTCGGGATAGGATGGCGAAGTTGGTCATCAAAAAAGCGTTGCCTTTTGGACACTTTGACGACCCCGATCTCACTAAGCTAATTAGGGAGACTCTTCAACCTAGCTACAAACATGTAAGTCGTCAAACTTTAAAACGTCATTGTTTAACTTTATGGGAAAATGCAAGAAAAGATTTAATTGCATTTTTTCAAAATTTAAAAACTTGTGTAAATTTAACTAGTGATGTGTGGTCGGCTCCACACGGTTTACCCGAATCATACATTTGTGTCACCGCTCATTGGGTTGATCCCAATACATGGCAAATGATGAAAAGCACGATCGCATTTGAAGAGTTTCCTTCTCCTCATTCGGGAGAAAATATTTATAAAATTATGAATGCCACAATTATAAAATATTGTTTAGAGGATAAAATATTTTCAATATCTTTCGATAACGCCTCAAACAACTCAAATGCGATCCAAAAACTAAAGTTGAAGTATAGATGGTGCTTTTTTTCACACAAGATGTGTTGCTCATATTATTAATTTAGTTGTGCAAGACGGTTTAAAAGATAAATTTGTAGCGGATTTTATTATAGCTTTTAGAACCACTTGTTCTTCCGATGCCATAGTTCTTCCGGGTTCTTCCAAATAGCCGGGTTACGCTTGGTTTCTAATATCAAAACCACTTGTTCTTCCGATGCCATAGTTCTTCCGGGTTTGATTGTGTTGAGAAAGAAGAGTGATGGAAGATGAAAATTGGAAATGTGGTAAGAGTTTGATGAAATAATCGATTTTTATAATTCATAACCGGTTATAACGGTCAAAATTTAAAAAAAAAAACAGCTTTTCAGACGTAACCGGTTTCAACAGTAACGGTCAGCGACTTTTTCTGAATTACGCAGAGGAACCGGTTCTGGTCAGTACCCGTAACCGGTTCTGCACAGTACCCGGACCCGGTTCTATAGTACCCGAACCCGGTTCTACCGGTTCTAAAAAAAATGACGTGTACCCGGGTTATACCCGGACCCGGTTCCACTAACCACCCGGTTCCAATCACTTGTACCCATACCCGGTTCAGGGTTGGACCCGGTTCCGGGTTCTAGAAAAACCCGAAAATGCCCATCTCTACTCAAGGTTGACATGTTTAAAAAGAAGACATGAGACTTCAGCAGTAAGATATCTGGCCCAAAAAAAATAATTAAAAAAAGTTAGGCCCATCAGATTTTTTGATTTAAAGTAACACTTTTCGTTCACATGATAGGGCCAGCTCTAGCCTCTAGGTAAAATGATTTTCTTTTTCTTTAACACCTAATCAATTTCAATCACTACCAGAGTTTGAACGAAAATTCAACGGGAACAGTGCTCTTAAAAATCCAATATTTTGCACTAAAAAAATATTTTATTCGAAAATTTTTCATAAAATTCAACACTACGAGCGAAAACCGGCAAGAGCAGACACCCCGGCCCCAAAGAAGCTCTGCCAATAATTTCAATAACACAAGCTGTCAAGCTGCAATCTGAAAAGACGCTAGAGTGCAGCAAATAACACGCATATGTACGTAGAAGGATAGAAGTAGTGATCCATTCACGTTAAAACTTGAAATGAGTTGAGATTACACGAGATTAAGAACAAACTCAAGGCCTAAGTGAAGGTTATTTTCATTAACATGTTCGAATCTTAGCTTCGCATAACCAATACAATGTTCAGTTTATGTTATTTCTCATTTCAGTTTCGGTATTTACCAGTTTCGATCTTGTCCTTGTCTTAAACGACTTTTACACTTGGTTTAATCGATAACTTCAACGTATTATAATCTTCAACTATTCGAAGACAATGAAGAGTAGTTATTCAATTTGAGTATAGCTTTGCTATAGTTTTACATTTTAAAAAATTAACATATTACGTGATTACCGGTATTTGTGTTTTTTAAGGCTTAAATTACACAAAAACCGTCTTTGTCGGGGCTTGAATACTTGACTTCAAGGGAAACTACACCTTAACTCCAATGACTTTGCCAATTAGACCAAACCACTTGCCGAATTAACCAAAACCGAAACCGCATCCAAACTAACTGAATTGAAGCAATAACTGATGGTTTGGTTATTGTTTTTTGAATAACCGAACTATCAGTTAATCATATATCTAAAACCGAAAATAAACGAACTGGATCGATTAGCCAAACATATATATACCAAACTCTCTTAAAGCTTATTTATAAGTTCACGACCCACTATCTTTTTTAATCTTTTAGTCCAATTGAGGGTCCATTAGTGTTTCTTTTATTATATACATAGGGCCCATTACCAACATGCATGTGGTATCTATATAACTTTGCCAGTTTTTAATCATGAGTTTATATTTTACAAGTTCTATATACATTAGATAATTAACCGAAACCGATCCATAACCAATGATTAACTAAACTGATGCGGACCCTCCGCCATGACCCAGTTAACCCACGTCTATTTTCAACCTCTGCCCACGTTTACTTTTACATTGCATTGTTTATTCCATATTTCCATGTTCCCACGTACTAGTTAGTAGGATTAGTTAATTGTTACTTTATGCATGCATTTAATAGTTAGTTAGTGGCCCATGTCCTTCATGCACGTTTCCACTTTGTTTTAGTATTTAAGGGTTGTTGTTAATTGAAATGACAGAGAAGAATATTTGAAGAACAAATTGTTTAACAATCTTTACTTTCAAGTTTATTTTGTTTTGCTTATTTGGAGATTCGCCGATCTCGAATCCGGCTTCTATCATACCCTCAGCCGACTTTGCACACCCCTATCACTAATATAAAGTGATTATAAATAGATCACATATCTTCTCATTTGGAAAATTGTTAAAAATGTGATTGCATTTTTTTTTTTTTGTTCAATTCGATTTCTATGTGTTCTGCTTTATTATTTTTTATGTTTGTGTTACATGTACTTGAGCGAATGGGCTGAAGCATATGGGCTGAAGATTCTAAAGTCATGGGCTGAGCATATGGACTTCTGGGCTTGTTCGGTGTAGACTCCGTGTTAACCGGTCATCCGTTTAGTTTCTAGATCTTATTAAAGGGTGCATTGGGATCATGAGCGAACTACTGCATATTTTTGTTCTCTCTGTTCGGTATCTTCTCTCTAGGGTTTCTTTCGAGTAGTGAATGTCTTTGTTTCACTGAGTGCTTGTGAAATCGTTTGATGTGCAGATTATCACATTGATAATTAGCAGGTGAGAGGAGAGTTGAGAGTTTTGTTGTGCAATTCTTGTTCGATTGTTCATTCATAGTTCAGGGTTATTCAACTGTTTGTTCTTGTTTTGGGTTAATAAAACAATTTATTCATTCTCGATACATGTTACTTTGACAAAAATAAAATCCTCCAACACACTTCACTTTTTCCTAGAGATAAGCAATTAGTATTGGCTACCCACAGGGCCGGCTCTGAGAATTCGTGTACCCTGTTCGAGCTCGAAAAAATGTGCCTTTAGGCCTTAACAAAATTGAGTATTAGGCTCAGGTCTAAACCTAAACCTAATGCCAAATGGGTTAATAACTAATCTAAACCATAAGAAAGGGCCTATTTTGGTGTTTGTATGAGTGTACCATATTAAAAAATTATTTTACATATACATATCAGGTTTTTTTTTTCATAAAAAATGTGCCCCTCAAAATATCGGGCTCTGGCCGGTGGTCCTCCCCACCTACCCACAGGGCCGGCCATGGCTACCGACATCGAATTTCTTATACCAGTACCCACTTTTTGGAAAGAGTTGTTAATAAATACCAATTTTTACCTACTGGTACCATACCAATATCGATACCGTACCGAATATTTTTGGTATCAGTATCAAGGATTAGGATCAAATACAAATGATCCTAATTGTAAGAAGTGTAAGAAGGATTTATAGAGTGACAAGTGTCCAATAACCTAAAAAAACCCACTACACAAAAAACCCCACTACAAAAAAAAAAAACCTTAAACATCCACTACCATCAAAAACCTAAAGCCTTTTTGCTGGGGGGGGGGGGGGGGTAGGTTTTTGGGTGGTGATGGGGGTGCGGGTTTAGTTTTTTTTAGGTTTTTTTTTTTTTTTTTTAGGGGAGGGGGGGTTAAGTTTTTTTAGGTTTTTGGGGGGGGTGGGGGGTTAGGTTTTTTGGGGGTTTTTTTGGAGAGGTATAGTTTTTTTTTGTTTTTTTTTTTTGGGGGGGGGGGGGGGAAGGTTTTTGGGTTGGGGGGGTTTAGGTTTTTGGGTGGTGGTAGGGTAGGGTAGGGTGAGTGTTTAGGTTTTTGGTGGTGATATAATGGGTTTAGTTTTAGCTTATTGGATACTTGTCACTCTATAAATCCTTTTTACACTTCTTATAATTAGAAGCCTTTGTAGAATAACTTTACCCCGTTATCAATACCTAGCTTTAAAGATTTTTGATAACGGTACCGACACCACACTATCTCATACTTTACCGACACCACCCTATCCCATACTTTTTCCTAGAGATTTACATCCACCGTGTTATATTGCTTACATTACACGCGTATGCTACGTGTTGATCAACAAACAAATTTAACACCTACAAATATCACACTAACGAAATCTTCGCAATTGCAAATCCAACGCTACATCAAACCCTTCTTCAACTTCTTCAACATCATCTTCGTTGAAATCAATGGCAACTCTCGGAGGTTTACATAACTCATCGTCTTCAAACAGCGCCGATATCGACAGTCTCGCTCGTTTTGCTGTCGAAGAACACAACAAAAAGGAGGTCTTAATCGGTTTCTATTTTTTTTTTGAACGGCCATAAATCACCGGATAAGCATCCTGGGATGCCCTCAATCGAGCAAATGCATCCCCTCCTCCATAACGGTCAGAGTTGGATGCATACCCGAGCCACCAAGCCACCAGTTCCGGGGAAAACCCGCCGCCCGAAGGCCCACTGCGGTAAAACCCGGTTCGGCTCGGTTTCGAACTGGCGACCTCCAGAGAGGCCTAGTTCTAAACTTCATTGCCACCACCAATGTCCTTCAAAGTGATGCTAGTGGGAGTAGAACTTGAGACCTCAAGGAGAGAAATCAAGTGACTAACCACTAGACCAACTTACTAGACCAACTTAATCGGTTTCTATTACTTTCATGTTATGAATTCCTGCTTTTTTTATTAAATTGTTGAATGACTTTGCTTGAAATTGTGATTTAGGGCTAACCGGATAGTCTGGATTGGAAACCTAGGGTTTTGCCGGAAGTATTGGGTGTTTATTTGGGCCAAAATTGAAATAACTTGATAAAAAAAAGTGTGTGTGTGTGTGTGTGTTGATTGGACTAATAGGGAAAAACTAGGGTTTTAGGAAGGGTCTATGGTGATGGAGGTATCTGTTTTGAGTGTTTTAGGAGATAACTGGATTGCAGTCAATGCGGTAAAATATCGGATATCAGTCGAGGACCAATATTTGAGATATATGTTATCTCGGTGAGATATCGATAATTTTAATATAAAATTTATATATATAGCACTTTTAACACTAATAATTCAGTGATATATAGGCTATATCGCTCAAATATCAGTGATATATCGCTCAAATATCAGTGACAATATCGGTCAATATCGCCGATATTTGAGATATAGGTTATCTCGGTGAGATATCGACTTTTTTCAGAATTTAGTTGGGTGTTTATTTGGGCCAAAATTGAAATAAATTGATAAAACAAAGTGTGTGTGTGTGTGTGATGGTTGCTTTAGTTTTGTTGATTAAATATCTTTAGGGTCTGTTTGGTACGCGTAATGGAATAGACGAAGGAATGAAATTGACGAGGTAATGGAATGGACGAGGGAATGCAATGTATCATTACCATTCCATGTCTTGTTTAGTTAACATGTGTAAATGGAATGAATTTTTATTGTATATTGTTTGGTGGCAAGAAAAACGAAGAAATAAAATTAGCGGTGAGTGGTGGTGGTGGTCAGTGGTAGTGATTGTGGGTGGTTATAGGTGGCGGTGGTGGATGGCGGCAACGATGGGTGGTGGTGGCGGAGTGGCGGTGGCGGCGACGGCGGCCGGTGGTGGTGGGTGGCGTCGGAGGTGGTGGTGGGGGTGGGTGGCGGCGGAGGTGGGGGTGGGTGGCGGCATCGACGATGGTGGTCGGTGGCGGTTGGTGGTAACGGTGGCGGGTGAGTGACGGCGGCGGCGGCTGTCGGGGTGGGAGGTTGCGGGTGGAAGCGTGGGTGGTGGTGGTGGGTTGTGGCGAAGGTGGTGGGTTGTGGTGTTGATGATGAATGGTGCAAGAGGGGATGAAATGAAAAAAACATGGGTTGGATGGAATGATTTTGAGGGAATAGAATACCTTTTGGAATGGGTGATTCCATTCCATTGACCAACCAAACACCCTTTTCTTCATTCTCTCGTAATCATCCATTCCACTCTGTCTCTCATTCCTGCATACCAAACACTACCTTAGTATTTAGGCTATGCAGTCGATGCGGTAAAATATTGGATATCAGTTAAGGACCGATATTTGAGATGTAGTTTATCTCGGTGAGATATCGATAATTTTAATATAGAATTTATATATATAGCACTTTAACACTAATAATTCAGTGATATATAGGTTATATCGCTCAAATATCAGTGATATATCGGTCAATATCGCCGATATTCTGATCAATATTTGATACCGATATTTTACTAGGGGATCAGTATAACCGATAATCACCGATATTAACAGCATAGTATTTAGGTGATGCATGCATATAGTTGTCGAAGGCGCAAAGGGTGAGCCTTGGTCCCTGATGCAAGGCGCTTAAAACCGAGGGATATCAGATGTTTTAGGCTTCTTTAGGGCCAGTTTACATTGTTTTAGAATTTAGGTTGATTCCAGGCTTGTTTAGGGTTGGTAATAAAGTTGACAGACCTCTTCAGACAATTTTTGGCCGGAATGTTTTCAGAACTTAGCCTGAAAAAGGTGTCTTGAGGGCCTGAAAGTGGGGCTTTTGAACCGAAAGAGAGATGGATGCACTTGGGCCTGAAAAGTGGGCCTAGTAGGGAGTCTCTTCTAAGCATGACACTCCCTATATTAGGGATGAACATGGTACTCGTTCGGTACCGGTACCGAAAAACACAGGTACCGTACCGGTACCGGTACCGAAAGACGGAGAAAAGTGGTACCTGTGCCGGTACCGAATACACCGGTTCGGTACCGGTACCAGTATTTACCTGTGTTTTACCCGTAAGTGCCGGTACCGAAAAATGGAGAAAATGGGTACCGATACCGGTACCAAATGCTCATCCCTAATTTTTACCCATGTCAACTTGCATAGGCCAATTGCCATAGCCCTGTACTCGACTTAAGCTGTAAAGTAACCACCAATCCTTTCTAAATGACTCAACGCTATCAATCAAATATATATGTTCTACGACTCGCGAGTATTTGAGTTGGTGTTTTCTTGAGGAAGGTTGTAAGATATTTAGACTTAGGACAAACAACAATTGCAAAACTAACGTTTGAGAAAGACTGTTATTGTTATTTTTATTGTTTACTTATTACTGTTTCGGTTGAAATACGACCCTGGACGGCAAAAATAACCTTAATAAAATATTCTTCTTTTTTCAGAATGCACTTCTGAAGTTAGCGAGGGTGATAAAAGCGCAAGAACAAGTGGTTGCTGGCACTTTGCATCATCTTACATTGGAGATCGATGATGCCGGTAACAAGAAAATATACCAAGCCAAAGTGTGGGTAAAGCCATGGATGAACTTCAAGGAATTACAAGAATTCACACATGTTAATGAACCAGTGACCGACACGCCTTCTGCTGATCATGTTCAAAAAGGTCGCTATTAATTTTTAAATAATAATCCGACAAAAAAGAATAAAATTTTCTGATTATTATCTTTCCTTTGAAACTAGACGGTGATGGCTCAGGATATCAATCAGTGCCTGTTCATGATCCTGCGGTCCAGGATGCGGCAAATCATATCCTCAAGACGATGCAAATGAGATCCAACTCATTATATCCTTATGAGTTGCAAGAAGTTGTTCATGCTAAAGCTGAGGTATGCAAGCCTTTTGTAGTTTTGTTTGTTTTCATATTCTGATTTACCCAAGTATGTGTTCATCATCATCATCATCATCATCATACTCGGTATATCCCACCAATAGCAAAGCTAAGGTAGGGTCTGAGGAGGGTGAGATGTAGACAGCCTTACCTCTACTTCGTAGGAATAGAGAGGCTGCTTCCAATGAGACCCCGGCTCGATAGTAGTTTTGTATCAAGCCTTGGACATAAGGCACATAACACTCAGCAATTGAGACAAACGCCGATTAGTGCATGTACCCCCTTGTCTTTCGGCTATCAACGCCACCACATGATGCATGATTAACCATCCCCCTCTTTTAACGTTATTTTCACGAAATTAGTAAAATAACGTTAAAATTAGTGCACTTTCACTTTAGCCCCCCAAGTGCCCAAGTATGTGTTCAAAATACGGAAAAATTACAAGTGTTGTCCTTCATCTTAATACCACTTATCAGGCGGTGTCCTTTTTAACGAATTTTGACAAGTTTTGCCCTTTACAAGGAATTTTGTTGCACGTTCTGTCCTTTAGGCTTAACCCAGTTGGATTTTCTTGTTAAATCTTGTCACCCAAGGGTATTTTAGTCTTTTTACCCATTTATTTCAAGAGTCAACCCTAAAAATCTTGTTTTATTCTTTTAAATAGTATTAAATAAATGGGTAAAAAGACTAAAATACCCTTGGGTGACAAGATTTAACAAGAAAATCTAACTGGGTTAAGCCTAAAGGACAAAACGTGCAACAAAATTCCTTGTAAAGGGCAAAACTTGTCAAAACTCATTAAAAAGGACACCGCCTGATGAGTGATATTAAGGTAAAGGACAAAACTTGTAATTTTTCCTTCAAAATACTGCTCGAAATGGGTTGGGTTGACCCGAAACACTCTTGTTAAGAAACGTTGATATTAAAAATTATGTCACAGAATGTGGAAGGCGTTGCGAAATATGATATCTTAGTGAAGCTCAAAAGGAATGACAAAGAAGAGAAGGTTAAGGCTAATGTGCATAAGGATGACAAAGGGGTTTTCCATCTTAACAACATTGTTCAGGACCATTCCTAATTAAACTGTGTTTTATGTGTAATAATAATACCTAAATGCTACACCTTTGCTTGTAAAATGTGGGCCCGGACGATGCGTGTTTGATTTGTGTTTTATGTATGATTAAAAGTGTCAACTTTGACCCATTATAATAGGTCAAACAGGGAAAACGCTCGGATCAACTAAACAGACCTGACTCGTTTCAACTTGTAATGAAATTACCCTTTTTGCCTGATGCATGCAAGTACTTATTTCGACTATATATGCCTGTGAATTTTGGGATGGTCCGGTTTTGTCACTTCTGATGTGAACTTTTAGACGAACTGTTAACTACCCTAGAGTTGAGATGAGTTTATGCTTGGCTCGGCTCGGCCCGGCCTTTTTGTGTTCCTATATGTTTTGTAAGCGAGAATATAAAATATAACTTTTGGTACTTACCGATCAGAATACAATACGATACATGACAACATGCTTCGAGTCCAACTTTAGAACTTAGAAACTATGCTTTGGGTTCGGTAGGATCCGATCCGAGTCCAGTTTCAGAGTCTTGAGAGTCAGGAAGGGAAGTTCATGGCTAAGTTTAATGACGGGTTTAGCTTTAGAAACCAAGTTCGAATTCCACCAAGAAGTTCTTTCTTTCTTTATTTCACTTTTTTATGTTCTTTCTATTTACAGATGACTATTTTTACTCTTTAGTATATGTTGGTGTGATCTTTCTGCAAATGGGATTGTGTATATGATGATAATGATGATGAGTTTGAGAACAATGTTTGAATGTTTAGAACAATGATAGTATAGTGATCACCAACTGTTTGATAAAATGCACACCAATTGTTCGACGATTTGTTTGCTAATTGATTGCTGAATTTGCTTCTATTAAACAAGATTTGTTAATTTTAGTGTTACTCATGCCTGTTATGTTGTTTGATTGTGGTATTCATTGTGTTAAAATGGTAATTAGAATTTGTGTGATGTTCAACAGCTTGCCAGAGGTTAAAAAACAAACAGTCTTCTTCTGGCAAACTGGAGAAGTTTGGTCCACCTCTTCTGCTGCAGATTTTTGCAGATGTGGTCCGCAGACTGCAGAGGGATGAGCACGGTACCCGTTTGGTACCGAACCGGTACCGAAAAATGGGAAAAGTGGGTACCGGTACCGAATATACCGGTTCGGTACCAGTACCGAAAAACGGGAAAAGTGGGTACCGATACCGAATATACCGGTTCGGTACCAGTACGGTACTTGCCGGTGTTTTACCCGTAAATACCGGTACCGAAAAACAGAGAAAGTGGGTACCGCTACTGGTAACGAATATACCCGGTACGGTTTGGTACCGGTACCCGATACCAAATACGCATCCCTAGCAGACATTTTTCCTTTAAAAACAAACAACACCTTAGTGTTACACATTCACACCATGCGAAAAAAAGGACCCGACACCATGTTAAAAAAAAAAGCAGTTACACCAAGTCTAAAAAATTAAGACATCATATGTTAGTTTATTTTTTACACTTTCTTAGATAAAATCATTTTATTAGCATAACTCAAATCCTACACGTATAATTATAACTAGCAGGACTCCCTCACGCTATGCGATGAAAATTCGGTCACTATCGGCTTGATTCGTAATGCTATCGACACTTGCTATAGCGACCGAAAGAAGAAAACAACAAAATAAAGTTGTAATATGCTCAAAAGGACATTGACACGTGTTTCACATTGATACCAAAGAAACATTCTGTTTTGAATGCAACTCCGTTGTTAATAAAATATACATCAGAACGTCGAAAAAAATTAAGCATTACCGGTCGACCGTGTATTCAACTTTTAAAAAAAAAGTGCACACCCATACAAAACAGGTGTACATATTACCATTCAATTTTGGAATGCAAAATTTCCAAACCTTCTTGTTTGGTACGGTTTGGTTTGTGAATTTTGTGTATTCTTTACTTTATTTATTTATTTTATAATTTTTGCTCTTCAAATCCTCAAGTTGGGTACTTTTTAAAAATTGGTATAAGTGTATATATTTCTTATGTTTTCTAAAAGTGTTAGAAGTTTACAACTATTTACTTTCTTGCAAATATGAGAACAATTGAAGACAAATGATCAATAAGAAGATTTAGAGACTAAAAAGAAAACTATATATATTGTTTAAATACATGTTATACAATAACTTTATTCTATAAAAGTATGACACAATCGTCAAACACAGATACTCCAACAACATTCATTTTTATTTAGTTTTATATTAATTAGCGAACATAATAAACATGCAAACTTCAGTAATTTGCAATATATCACCCAATCGTAGGGGTTTGTATGGTAATTCCCTTATCATTGACCCATATAAGAACCCTATCGCAGATATAAATGAGAGGGATAACGGTTCCTTCTAAGATGATTCGTGTGTTAACCAACGGGTTTTCATTCTTTATGGTCGTCGCTGCACATTCTCCCGTCTCCCCAACGAGCTCTGGCCATGATGTTTTGCCTACAAACACACATGAATTGTGATACAATATATCTAATCTATACATACACAAATGTTTTAAATATGATAACTGACTCAACCATACTAAAAGATTAGTACATGGAAAAACACAATGTAACCAAATCAGATTAACATCGTGACCATTAGCTTTTATTTATTTTTTACATTTTTCTTCACTAAAATCTGACACTTGTAGTCGTGTCAGTGCAGGACCTTGAGAATTTAAGAAAAAAATATTGGTTTTTATTTTATTATTACTTTTAAAAACCAATATGTTTTAAAAAATATATTATTTTTAATATTTGAATTCTTAAAAAATATATATAAAAGCTTTAAATAATTTTAAAAATATTAAATAATCAAAATATAAAATAACAAAACCTTAACTTAAAAAAAAACATGGCTTGCGCAAGAGACCAATCTTGCATAAGCGCAAAGTTATATGGTCAATTACAAATATAGTAATGATAAAGTCAAAACTCATTTTTTTAGTTAAAAGAAAAGTTTTTATAACACATATGAACGATGCATATATAATGTCTATTCAATGATGCATTATGAATCAAATTTCCATGCATTTTCTAGACATGCATGTCAGGGTCGGTCCTAAGAATTCGTGTACCCAGTTCGAGCTCGTAAAAATGTGCCCTTAGGCGTTAACGAAATTGGGTATTGAGCTCACTACAAGTCTAAATCTAATGTCAATGGGCTAGTAACTAATCTAAACCATAAAAAATAGTTTTGTAAGTGAGCCTATATTGGTGTTTGTACGGGTATACCCTATTAAAAAAATATACATATCGGGTTTTTTTTCCATAAAATAACGTGTCCTTTGAAATATCAGACCCTAGCCGGTGATCCTCCACGTCCACCCCCAGGGCCGGCCATGTATCATGGCTGCATACACGAGCCAAGTTAGAATGATCAATCCCCTTGTTTCTATGTTGGTGTGTGTGTATATACAATATCCATATATACACATATATAGAGAGAAATATGAATATATTATGAAGTGAATAATACCTTGCTCAACTTGTTCACATATTGATGCCATGCTACAATGTTATACACGCCTTTAAATCTTTAAGGGTGATGTATTTGGTGTTAAAGTTTGTAGGAATCGATATCTCTATTTATACACAAATAGCTTGGTTGATTTTTGACATTTTAAATATTAATCTAATGCTTTGGTTATGGCTCTATTATTTGGCTCAGGATGATGACACGACAAGATTGACCTATTCTTTTTTTTGTTATCCACTTTAGAAAGCAATGCAGCAATCAAATCTTTCGATAAAAGGGAAAATTTTTAGGTTTATATTTTACATTAAAAAACTCTTTAAATAAAATTATATACACATATAAAAAATTGATAAAAAAATTGACTCGCGTCGTCATTTACGAACACACGAACCCATAATTTTTTCATGAGGGTCGTGAAATTTTAAGGGTTAATTGTCTCACTAATATACAAAAGAGTCAGCCCGGTTGTTTTTGGATCATATAAAAATTTCGGGTCGATCAAAAATCTTTTTGAGGGTCAATATCAAAATTTAAAAGGGTCGTCTAGGATTAAATCACATGTAAACTAAGAAAAATCTGCCATGCATATGTCGACATTGTTTATATTTAAAAAAAAAAAAATCTGCCAAACAATATTTTTTTTCGTATATATAAATATATATATTAACTGGCTTTAGGTACGTTGAACACATAAAAACGTAACCTCTTTGACTTTAGATACGTGTTTTTTAATTGCGTTTACTTTTATTCATTTCTTACTTTCTAAGTTTTGATACTTTCTAGCGATGGTATCTTAAGCAATGTTACGAAAAGCTTAGAAATTGTTTAACTAATTGAAGGATCATAAACACTAAGTTATAATCCCTATTTATAATAAACTCCTTCGAGAACAAGTAACCCACTCTTATAAGAAAACCAAATAAAATAAAACTACTATGAATACTATATATTCCACCTAAAATGAACTAAACATTTAGCATCCTCCAATTTTTTAGTTATAACAAGATTAGTTTTAACAATCACCCCCTAATCTTGTCAAGTTCCTCCTAGGTCTTGAATACCAAGTAAGACCCGAAGTTCTTCCAATTTAATACTCGGTCTCTTGTGTTTGTTTTGCATGAACACATTTGCTGCAGCTTTACAACACCGCACCACCTGTTTTCTGACTCCTTTGGAATCTCACTCATAACTTGTCCAAACACTTCAACCATCAACCACAAATACGACAACATCCTTTCTCTTCCACCTTGATCAAACCTGCTACTTCATCGCCTTTGAAGTCTATTGTTGATTCCATCTAACACTGCACTGCACTTGGGTTTCCTTCTTTGATCAAGCCTAAAATCACTGCTCCTTGATTACTACGTCTTGTTGTTGTTGATCACAACCTCGATCACTATAACCTGTTGCTACTATTTGATCAACAAACCCTCTATTTGATCAACAAACCCTCCTGCACCTACAAACATCCCAAATTGATAAATCGTCACCACCCCTCCCCCTACACACACAAACAACGTTTCTTTTGTTTTTTATGTTCAGAATTCAATACCCCTTTCCAATTTTAGGTATGAATGGTTCAATTGGTGTATGTTTTATGTCTAGTGGACTATGTTTCAGATGTGGTGCACAATGGTGGTGGTTCAGATTCGGTGGCAATGATGCCGTAAAATTGAGATGTCGCCAATATCCAAAAACGTCGCCACCATCACCATCATTAGTTATTGTTCATAAAATCGTCCGCACCATTGCGGACTTTTCCGGAAAAAGGATTGATATCAAGGGGTCGGACATGAGTGCTTACAAAAAAAATTGTTCTTTTCAGATCTAATGTTGTACCGGAGATGTAGCGAGGCAGTTTCAAGCGATGGGATGCCGAGATGGGGGCCGACGAGGACGTTGGTGGCCGGAAATTCTGTCTTAGCTAGGTGTGGCTGGTGCACAATGAGAAACCTGAGTCTAGAAGAAAGGGCCTTTGGGGGTGGTTAATCTACTTTTTTTTTTGAATTATTATTATTATTATAAATAATAGGGGTGGTCATAGGAGGTTAGGGGTGTGAATTTCTGACATGGCCCGAAAACACGACATGAACCTAACATGAAATTCGCGGGTTTAGGTTTAGTCTAAATGGATTCGGGTCAGTTTCAGGTTGAACCCACGAACCCGTTCAGGTTAACAGGTTGGGTTCGGGTCAACCCAGACGGGTTGGCGGGTTGACCCGTTTAACACATTTATATTATATTAGTTTTTTTTACAATATTTTTTATGTCATAATTTAAATAGAGTGTGTATTTTATGTCATAATTATAACTTAAATAGAGAAATTAACATGAGATTTTATAATTTAAATATAATACAGTAGTGTTTTTTAAGTAAATTTTAATTTTAATATATTAGTTTCATAAAAAAAAATTAAAAAAATCGGGTTGAACGGGTCGTGTTCGGGTCAACCACAAAACTTCGGGTCATGTTCGGGTTAATATGTATGATACGATTTTCGGGTTCGGGTCAGGTTCGGGTTCGGGTCAGGTTCGGGTTCGTGTAAAAGTTTCGGGTTCGGGTCGGGTTGAACCCACCAACCCGCAAACACGACCCGTTTAACACCCCTATAGGAGGTGGTTGTTATATGAGGTGGTCAACAGGTGAAGTGGCGGTAGAGAAGAAGCATAGAGAATAGGTAGAGAGAGATTATCATCATCATACTCAGTAAATTCCACCAATAGCAAAGCAAAAGTAGGGTTTAAGGAGGGTAAGATGTAGACAGCTTTACCTCTACCCCGTAGGAATAGAGAGACTGCTTCCAATGAGAACCCCGACTCGATAGTAGTTTTGCATCAAGCCTTGGACATAAGGTACATAACACTCAGCAATTCGGATAAAGACCGATTAGTGCATTTACCCTTTTGTCTTTCAGCTATCAACGCCACCACATGATGCATGATTAACCGTCCTCAGCTTTTAACGTTATTTACACTAAATTAGTAAAATAACGTTAAAATTAGTGCATTTCACTTTTGCCCCCGATGTGCGCATACTGCAAGCGGGGCGTATATAGAGATTAGTATATATTAATAAAAATAATATAGCTTTAAGGAACTAATACTTTATATTTAAATTACCAAAGTACCCTTACTTTATACTTGAATTACCAAAATACCCTTCCAGTTAACATATACAATGGATGGTGATAGAGCCGGGGAGCAAACTGGCAACAAGATCAAAACATCAAGGAGGAAAATAGCCGCTTTTAAATGATGGGGGCAAAACTGTTAAAGTGACCAAACCACAGGGAGCAAAACGAAAATTAACTCTAAACTAAAAGAAACTACTAGAAAGGAGTGTCGCAATGTTACAATAATTATTATATGAATAAGAAAACTACTAGAAACGTGAGTCGCAATGCAAAGTGTTACCCCCGCCACATCGTGCAGTGTCGCAATCCAAAATATCGCTCCCACTACATCGTGCATGCTCCATACTAGTATATATTAATAAAAATTAATTCAAATTGAATCGAGCTGACGACTCGTTTACAACTAAGCAGAAAATTAAACAATTTTTATCAAGCGACAAGCGATTTTAACAACTCTACATTTAGCTCTTGTTAATGTCTAAGTCAAAGATGTCAAGCGGTCGAATCACTTAAAACATGTATGTTATTTTTAACGAAGAACGGAAGAAAAAGAGAGCTTTTTTGGAAAGAAACTAGTTCATAGATATTATTGAATTAGTTTTTAAGTTAAAGATGGTTGATTTTATAAAAGTTAAAATTGATGACAATCCTTTAGTTTTTTATTAAATGAAATCTTTCTATACTAATAAATTAAAATCTTTTTTGTTTATTCTGTCAGAGAAGTTTTTTGGACCCGTGGTTTTAGTCTGTTTACTTCGTTAAGTTGATTTTAACGGTGGACCATTATACAAACAAAATAAAAAAGTTGGGACCACTATCAAAAATAAACTCAGTTGAGATTATTATTATATTGGCCAAAAACAATCGGTTCGGATTATTTAAAACCAATTTGCCCTTTTCAATTACATAGACTCGAAACATTTTCTTTTTTAATTGAAGTTGATTGTATTTTTCTTTTTTAATATATAATATTCAAGTTATGGTCAGGCTTGTTTAATTAGATTGTACACAAATCACTTTCAAATGCAAATATTACTCAAAACAATATTGTTAATGATAATCATCACACATTCACACCAAAGGTATGTATTAGGATCGCCTTTAAGGTTTTTTGAGGCCTAAAACGTATAATAATTTGTGGTCCTTTTCGTTAAAGAAATTCATTTTAATCCTATGATTCCTATAATGGCTATATCATTATGACATATCCCATGTACCATTGTTCTTCGAGATTTGCCTCTCACACGCCTATGTATCTTCAACAAGGTTTACCTATGTGATCATCAGAAGGACACGTCTAGGTAAGGTAAAATACCTGGCCGTGTGCCTTCAAAATCTTCATTATTTATATTTCTACGGGAGTTGTTTATTTTTCATTTTTCCATCAAGGTGAGATCAATTAAGCATTATATTCAACAATTTCTTAATTAATACCTATGTATTTGCATGTAAATTAGCTTATAAAGTACTTATAATTCATAGCACTTTAATTATCATCCCAATTAATCAACCATCTTAGCACAAATTGAAGCCTTAAACCCACCTTTTTCATGTTACATATGCCCTTTTGCTTATGAAATTTCAAATGCCTTCTTCTATTCAAACCTCCTTTCATGTCATCAAACATAGATTGTGAGGTTGAAATTAGGGTTTTGTAGGTTCTTCCTTCGGATTGTTCTAGTTATCAATTTTTTGCAATCTTCTTGTTCTTGAAACATAATGAAGGTTTGGTTTGTGCATTTTGATTATTCTTATAACTTCCAAGCTCTTATAATTTAAGCTATTCAAATCACAAAGTCGGGTCTTTTAAAAAAATCAGTATAATTATAATTCATGTTTTTGTAAAAGCAATAGTTTTAAACTAAATAGTTTCTTATAAAAATTAGAACAATTAAGGCAAATGATCATAATATGAAGATTAATTATTGACTAGGAAGACAATGATATATATAAATGTTTATTCAATACATGTAACACAACAGTTCAAGTAACCCTTGGTAGCTAGAGATGAAATAGATAACTTTATTCTATAAAAGTATAGCATATGAATCTTTATTTTGTTTGTGAACACAATGAACCTACCAACATGCAACAATTTGTAACCGCATCGATTTTGCTTAAACTTGGCTTGAATTGTTACCCAATTGTAGGGGTACGAACGGTAATTCCCTTATTGTTAACCCACACAAGAACCCTATCGCATATATAAAGACGATTTATAAGGGTTCCTTCTAAGATGATTCGTGTGTGAACCAACCGGTTTTCATTCTCTATGACATCGGCTGCAGATTCCCCGGTCTCCCCAACGAGCTCTGGCCATGATATTTTGCCTACAAACACACATGAATTATGATACAATATATCTCTTTGTCTAAACACACACCCACACACATATATACACATATATATTATTTATAAATATACTATGATACATCTCAATGATGTATAATGTCTTAACTAGACTTAAATGATACATTATGGATCAAATTTACCATACACACATATAGATATAATTATGAATATATCATGAAGTGTAGAATACCTTGCTCAACTTGTTCACATGTTGATGCCATCCTGAAATGCTATAGACGCCTTTAAGTCTTGAAGTATTTGGTGTTGAAATTTGTAGGAAACGACATCACTATTTATACAAAATTAGTTTGGTTGATTTTTGACATTTTGATATTAATTTGATGATTAGTATTTGGCTCAGGATGATGACACGACAAGACTGAACTGTTCCTTTTTTTATCCGTTTTAATTTTTCGTGTTATGAATTTACATCGAGATAATTGGTAAATGAGCAACAAGCTGTGTCGTTACCCCTTTTTGATATCAATACTAAGTCTTTTAAAAAACAATCTATATTTCCCAAAAAAAAAAGAGAAAATGTGTAATTTTAAATTTACATAGAAAAGCTCTTTGAATAAAAATATATACATGAACAAAACAATAAGATTTTGATAAAAACCAGTACTGATCCATGCATGTCGACGTTTTGATATTATATAACCCTACAAAAAGTAACTTGGGTTGCCTCTCTAGAATGAAAAGTCGCGACTTTTAAAACACTACACATATATACCCCTTTGCTTAATTATTATATGAGTGAATTTCAAGTATTGTCCTTTATCTTTATACCCATTTTCAGGCGTTGTCCTTTATGTTCAAAATTGACGAGTTTTGTCTTTTATGTTTTCATATCATACACGTTTTGTCCTTTAGGCCTAACCCAGTTAGTTTTTTCAGTTAAATTTGGTCATGTGCTTTACATATGAGGGCATTTTTGTCAATTCAAAGATTGCAGAAGCTTTGAGTTGTAAATCTGCCGTTGAACTAACCTTTGAATTGATTAATACATACTTGAAATAAAACAAGAAAAAACAGTATATGGATTAATAAAAATTGGACAAGATGAAATTATCTTTAATTTAGGTCTGTTTTACGGGAAAATTGCAAAAATAACCTTGTTATCTATTAAAATAGGTATTCTTCTAATTCAAAGGCAATGGCCATATAATTTGATTTGGTCAAATCGCTATTCTTTTAATTTTCTTCGAAAATTATTTCTCTTGTTTATTTTCTTTCAAAATTAAGTGTCGTAATGTCAACTCTTTGAATTATACAAATGTGTTTTGATTTGTTTCAACCCAAAAGATGTGTTACATCTTTGCGTGTGATTGGATTGATTTATTAGACAAAGTGAATTGTAACACAAGTTTAATAAAGTTAGAATGTGTGAGAGTACACGTTTGTTTGAGTTCATTACAATTCTAAGTATATAGGAAACCTCATTGATTCTTAGGAATAAAACCCTTAAGCAATGAGGGTTCTAAGGGGGCAACGCCCCCTGGTGGCGGTCTGGGCCGGGGGAGCGTTCCAGGGAGTAGGTTCCTAGGTAATGGCGGAGCTAACCCAAAAATTTAGAAGCATCCAAATTTATTTTTTGAGGGGATCAGGGGTATACTTTGTATAAAACTGATTCTTTTACACTAAAAAAACGGTACAAAGACGGAGTTGAGGGGTAGCCTGTGCTACCTTTCTAATACACTAGCTCCATCCCTGGTCCTAGGGGTTGAGATGAAAAATGAGTCAAATTTTGAAGCATTTTAAATTAAAGTAAGAGTAAATTCCCAAAATCGTCCCTTAAATTTGGGCATTTTTGTATGTTTCATCTAAAATAATATTTTTTTGTGTCTAGACCTTTGACATTTCATTTTTATTGTCATTTCCATCCAAATCACTAACTCGGTAAATATGTGTCGTTAACGCATGGACGATTTTGAAAATTCTCAAACCTCAGGGATGATTTTGGCAATTAACCTATTTATTCTTTTGTTTTTCATTTTTTAAAAATCTTATTATAACTTTTAATAAAAATAATTATAAATATAATATATATACATTGATGTGTCTGTAAGACAAACTGTTATTAAAATCTAAAACCCGTATTTTTATAGTTGTTTGATGTAAATTTCACTTTGAATAAATTAAATGTTCATTTCTTAGTGATTTGCAGGTTCCTAGGTGAAATGACGGGTTTTCAGGTCAGATTGAGAGCTTTTCTAAAGATATGTGAAAACCACGGTTTTCAGGTCATATGGTGTGAAGTGGTTACGAGTCGAGGGCCTTGAGTTGGGCTACACCGCCTTGTTGGATTAAACCCTAGTGGGCTTATTTATGAGATGGCGAGATTACGGGCAGTGCCCGAGTGGAAGCGTATGGGTCATACCTGACCTGCATTGAACATGGACCCTATATAAAGAAAAAGATGTCGAACTAAACCCAAAGTTACGGACTCAGCAGCAAGAAATGCCAAAAAAGAGCTATAACAAGGAGGAAGATTCAAGAGAAGATCAACGGGAAAAGGATTCAAGGAAGAATAACATACATGAGGTAGAGACATTGATCCTTACTGAGTTAGACCCTTCGCATTATCATTTTCTTTTAGATCTTATTATGTATTTAATGAAATCTTGTGATTTAGTTATTTTTATGAGTAGCTAACTGGGATCTATAGCCAGTTAGGATAGGATGAATCTTAATATTACGTGAAACTTGGATGATTTTGTTATGAAAGTGTCTTTTTAGTATGATTTTCTAATAAACTAGTGATTGTGTAATTTATATGATGTGTATTGATCATTGAATGAGTTTGTGTAGATGATATAGATCTTTCTACGATGTTATGCTTGCTAGATCTGTTTTGTCTATCTTTAGGCTATACATCGATCGTTAGTCTAGGGCTGGAAGTGTTCATGGGCTTTGGCCCTAGGTGAGGGTTTTCCCCAGTTCGGAGGCAGTGTATCCTGATGTGGTGAATTTTGCCAGTAGCCCATTTAAAGGATTCGCTGGCCGTTGAAAAAATTTATATACGAAATTCCCCGACAAGATGTTACTCTTTTAATTGAGATAATCAAGGTTCGTGTTATGAAGACATAAAGTTATTATCTAGATGATGAGTGGGTGTTTATTTACGAAATTCCCCGACAAGATGTTAGGGAGCACGGTGTGGTTGCGGGGACTTCATTCGGGGAGTGAATTCACCGATCAATGAATCACACCGGGTGTTTGAATGGGGAGTGGGGAGTGGGAGTGGGGAGTAGGAGTGAGAGTGTTTTTTCGGTGTATACTCACCGAAGGTGAAGAAGAACAAAGGGAGAAGAGAGAGAGAAGAACCAATTAAAACTTTTTATTTTTTAATTTAGTAGGTGTTTGAACCATACCTAGTGTTTAAGTAGAAAATATGGAGTGAAAGGGGGAGTTGACATGGCTTTATATCATTGGGTAGAGAAAACTCAATCACTCTAACTCACCTAAACCATACCGTCCACCCTTACTGTTTCCTCAAGACACACCGCAAACCCACTCAAAAGTGTTCATTACTCTCTTTTTAATTATTATTATTATGTTAAGCTATTTTTTCATAATTATTGGATTATATAATTTATACCAATTTCAATTTACTCAGATAGTTATTATCATCATCATCATGCTCAGTAAATCCTACCAATACCAAAGCTAAGGTAGGGTCTGAGGAGGGTAGATGTAGACAACCTTACCTCTACCCAATAGGAATAGAGAGGTTGCTTCCAATGAGACCCCGACTTGATTGTAGTTTTATATCAAGCCACCTAAGACACATAACACTCAAACAATCAGGACAGAGACTGATTAATGCATGCACCCCCGTGTCTTTCAGTTATCAACGTCACCACGAGTTCTAATGTGACAACCCGTAACTTCTAGGTACAAACCGTTTGTTTCGCCTTTATAAATCGAATCCCATATGTATTTTATTTGATAAATTAATTATGTTTGTCGCCTTAGTCGACCCAACCCCCTTACGCAACCTGAAACCTTTATCGGTCAAAACATTGTGTGGATATTATGCACGACTTTGCTAACTCTTTGTCCGAACATGTTGTTGATGGTTATATATATATATATATATATATATATATATATATATATATATATATAGGTATATATATATATATGTACATAAATAGTTAAATAAATAATTTTACATATATATATATAAAACAATAGATTCACCAAAATGGCAATACGTGGCTTTTATTAAGTTCTAAATCTCACATTTTATACAAGAAAATATCATGACACTAGATTTAAAGTCCATACGAATTTCTAGATACAAATCATTAGTAGATCTGCAAAAAAATAAAACATCGTGCAAGTAAATTATGATATCAGAGTTATTTGTTTGGTGGAACTTTGCGAGACCATTAACCCCAGCCCACCTTAACCCTTATCTCGGCCCACACACACATGGAATCCCCACCGCCCATATTCAAGCCACATGGTTGTACGTATATATATATTTACGTATGTTCACCTTCACGGAGAACACACAAACCCTACGGCAGAACGAGACCCCCTCTCACAGTCGCAATCGTTATCCTCTCATCCCACGACGAAACCGGCTACCATCACCTTCTTCTCCGGCGATTTCAGCCTCCGACGAACACCGGTAAGATCTCTCTCGTCCATAGTTCTAGTTAATAGACTCGCCGCGGTTTCGGTTCGATGATAGCATCGTTTTATGTCTGTTTTTCGTTATGTGCATATATGTGTAGATGATAGGCGATTATTCTTGCACATGTGGTTGTTGATGAAAGACCCATACGATACTACGATGATATATATATATATACTCGTGTATGTAGATGATGTTGCATATTAGATTAGTAGAGATATTAGACCATGATTGTGAAGTTCGTGCCATAGGACCGAGTATATAAGAGTTCCGACTCGACTCCGTTTAAAGCCATAAAACCCGTGACCGAATCTGTGTAACCTGTGATATGTGACGGTGTACGTGTATAAACAAGTTCCGTTTCGACCTCGGTTCCAAAGAAGAACTCGTATACTATCATGAGTGTCGATATATTTTTGTTGATAATCAGGAGTTTTACGAGACATTATCGATGATGATAATCGCGGAATTCGGAACCGATTAGTGTGATGTACTGGTCGAATCATGTATGATAGTTAATATACTTATGTTAGAGAACTCGTTATGATGATGCTGAGTATTTGTTATGTGCATGTACTGTTTGAATAATAATGATATTGTGCCATATGTGTGAGTCCAACAATTATTAAACATGAGTGTCTTCGTGAGTTTCAAACCTGGGTTTTGTTTTATGATGATGATGTTGTCAAAGTATGAGAGTCTGATGATAATCAAATCAAGTAATGTCCCAATGAATTTGATATAAATGCAAAACATGGTCATAAAGTTCATAAAGATAAGATCTGGGTTTTTGCTTTGTGTAATTGAGGATGATGAAAGAGAAAGTTTGTCTTATCTGTGTTGATTTTATTTAATGATGTTTGACCGTGAATTAGGATCTCCAATAATTGCCATGCAATTGATCAGTATGTAATGACTCTAATATATTAAACGAGGTTGGTACTGTTTGCATAACTGATGCAATTGGGTATCTTCTAACAAGATGTTATTGGGCCGATACAGGTTAACTAGGCTGCTGAATTATTAGATGAAAATGTAATGTTGGGCCGGTTGTGATGTTGGGCCGTTTTATGTTTATTAAACACGCATATATATTTGTTTAGGTAATATTTATATAGTTATACAATTTGTTAAACTTGAATGCATGATGTTTAATAATAATGTTGACGAAGGTCACTACTTGTATGTCGTGTGCACTGATTGATGAATAAATGTGGAATGACACGTACCGAGCTTGTATGCATACTGACTGTTATATGTGCAATTATCATAGGACGTGGTTGATTGTTTGGTTAAACGAGTAATTAATCCTACCGAGCACTCTAAGGTGAGTTCATCTTTCTTGAGCATGCGTCCCGGTGGTTGGGACAGTCAGTGGGTATCTCGGGAAGGGATAAGTCTTTTGGGTAGAAACGGGAATGTTGGATAATATACTCTTCCTAGCACCTTTAAAGTCCCTCCGTGTTGTTTGGTTACCTGGAAGGTAACATGGTATTAGTTAGTAGCGCTACTTAGGTTTGGCAACCTCACCCCGTTCCTGGGAGGACGGGTGTTGAACTAATGACCTAGTCATGACCAATGCTTTGATAGGAGCATTGGAGAAAGGGCAAAATAATCAGAAGCCGTCTTGTATTGGGGTATTATCAACATTGTATTCAACATTACTTTCGGAATCAAATTCAATGGATTAAATAAACACTTGGTAACCAACGTTTTCGTAAAACTATGAACTCACCAGCGTTGTCTGATACACTTGTTGCATGCTCGCAGGTTGTTAGATGTCTTGGATCTGGGAACTTGCTGTCTGAAGTAGCTGGAGTGGGTATGGGTCGACTGGATGGATTCATCTGTTTGAATTATTAATACTATATATATTGGTTTCGAAACAATTTAACTTTGGTTTATTAATTGCTTCCGCTGAACACGTTGGTTTCCATTTAAACTTATTGATGGCTCTTTTTATTAATAATTGATGATTTTATTTAACAACTTGTGATTGGTTCAATATGATTGGTGGCTCGTTATTGGTTTGTCACACGCCTACTAGGGTTTCCATTGGAGGTATTTTGGGGGTGTGACATCTAATCACTAAACCGTTAAAAAAGACTAGTTCTATAAACACTAGTTCTAATCATTACGCCGTTAAAAAAAAAACTAGTCCCTAAAAGCTCATTAATTAAACATATAATCATATCGTAGGTTTAATTAATAGCAAATGGTTATCGTATGAAAACTACTCATTGTCACAACTCAATCATCCTGAGCGGTTCGGTCACTATTATCTCTCCATAATCAAACATAGATCGTTCAATTATGAGCTATAATAAGCTAATGTATCATATCTATATATATTAATAAAGCAGATGATTTGGGCTATTTGTCCTTGAATGGTGAAGCCATTTTGATGACGTGGCAACCATTTGTTTAGTGAACCTTTATTTTGAGTGGGAAAATATCTACTTCATCAAACACCAACCATTACACGCGGGATCCGATGATCTTTGGGTCGGATTCATTCTTTACCAAACAAACCGACTTACAATATGGATCCTATATAAACTTCTTCTCAATCATTGAACCCTAATTTTTCTTTCTTCTCTTTGTGTGCGACCGTTGGTTCTGTGTTCTAAATCCAAATCCGCTTTACATCTTTGGTGTCGAATCTGTTAAAACTTCATCGGTAAATCTACTTGATTAATGTTAATACTCTTTATTTATGTTATAACATCACATATCCAGTTTTTTTATCTTTAAATCTAAACCGGCAGATGTTAATGATTTATTTTTTGTATTTTTTTTTGTAGATTGTTCTACACAATCATCAGGTATGTAATGAAATTTGATACTTGCTTATTGTTTTATGTGTATTCGGATTTATTTGATTTATTTTATTTTTTTTTTGTTATTTTTATGTTCCTTCTTGATGCTTAGAAACCCTAAATCGGATTATCAAAATACTGAAGACGATAATAGTTAAAAATGAGCAATATTTGAACAATCGAAGTTAAATGTATTCTTTATATGTTTATTGGTTATATCAATTTTGTATTTTGCAAAACCCATTTGCCAGACAATAATGTTTATTGTTGTTACTTTTTTATACATAATTGCAGATAATTATATAGCCGGTGATCCTTTTAGATGATGAATCTGTCAACAATAGTAGGTAAATTTACTGTTTATTGTCTTTTAGATCTTATGTTTCTTTTTGGTCATAACCCTTTCGGCAGATCTTACTTTTTAATGTTGATGATAATTCTTTTTGTAAAAAATACAGATTTTTTTGATTATTTTTCTTTAATTTTTGGAACTTTTTTGCTGTTGTATATTTTTTTGCGTTAATAGTAATCCAATGTTTTTGATAAACGTTAATATATTAATTTCAGGTATCGACCCCTTGCATAACACTCCTTCATTTCTAAAGTTAATAGATGAAGATTTCCCGATTTTTTTGGTACGTTTGTTGTTATCTACTGTTTTATAATTATATATATATTATGTAAACTGATAATTTATTCGCTTTTTTTAACTCATAGGAAATACCTAATGACTTTGCATCAATGGTTTGGGGAGACCACCCACCTTACAAAGATTCAGTTAGGATTGTTGATGGTGACAATATATGGTTTGTAAGAGTAAAAAAAACTGATGTTGGCCCAGTTCTTGCTGATGGATTCACCAAATTGGTTAGGGGTACTTCTGTTAGAAAAGATGACTATCTTATGTTTCAGACTTATGGACCAACCTCATTTTTTTTAATGGTCTTTAAATCATGTGTTCATAAAAACATGTTCATATCCAAGATCAACCCTCACGAAGATGTTATTGTAAGTAGTATCTTATAATATTTGTATGTTTAATAATTTGTTATGTCTGTATACTGGTATTTAATGTAATTTTTAATGCTAATTATCACATCATATGCAGGTAATGGCAGATGAGTATTGGAAGCAATTTTATGGAAAGACGTTCAAAGGTGGTCAATCAACTCTGTATTTAGGAGATAGGTTTTGGAACGTTAACATGGACGGCTTAAGTGACAGATGTGTTTTTAGTCATGGATGTTCGGAGATGATAAACGAACTTGCCTTAGACAGGAGATCTACCTTTGTTTTCTCAATGCATGGAAATAAAGTCTTCGAGCTTTCAGTATTTAATCATCAAACCGGTACTCAAATTCAGAACAACAGGGTTGAGTTAGTAGTTTTGGACGACCCAATCTATCTTGACGATTGTCATGAATTTGCTTTCGAGGTTAGAATTATAAAAGTACAGTATTGTTTACTTATCGAGCATATCTTAGAATTACATAATTCATTTAACACATTGTTATTTGTTAATTTTATATTTAGGTCGCACATAAAGAGGAGTGTATTGATGCTCGAACTGTCATTGAAGAAGATGTTGTTGTGGAAAGTGAACATGTAAAAGCTCATTTGGCAAGTTTTGAAGATATGTTCAATGTAATTCTGTATATTATAAAGAAATTAATTAACTGATTTTATAAATATTTTTATGGTGTATTTTCACACTTATTTTCTTCATTCTTAATTATATAGGATCAAGATGATGCCAAGTTTGATACCTTTTTCTCATCTCTACTTGAAATGGAAGACCTTAAGAAGAAGGTACTTTTGGTTACATGTTTCATTTATTTTTTAAATAATCATTGTTACTATTTTGTGAAACAAAAAATTATTTTGATATGTAGTTCAAAGAGAATTGGGATTCAAAAACTGAAAGCAAAGGCAAATCAAGTGTTGTTTGTGATGTAGATTCAAATATGAAGGTTGGTGTTAATTTAAGAAATTGATTTTTTTTTAAATTTTTATAATTATTTTCCCTTTATTTATTCGTTTACGAATGTTAATGTTGTATCTTTTGTAGGATGACCCGAAGGCGAAAAGTGTTGTTAATGTTAATGAAGATATATCTTTAAAGGTTGTATTTGTCTTACTTAAACTATTGTTTGTTAATTTGACTGAATGTGTTTATATTACTTTTGAAATTTATGTTTTTCTTTTTTCAGGACAAAAACATGAGTGACATGGATCTCGACAGCTTTTTGATACCGAAAGATCTTATGGTGAATGAACCGGTTCTGTGCTCCACAGTTGTTTCTGATGTGAGTTCTTATGAAAGTCTTATTTATTTCAATTAGTTTGTCACTTATGTATTTATTTACCTTAAAGGAAGGTACTTTTGGTTACATTTTTTCATTTATTTTTTAATTAATAATTGTTACTATTTTGTTAAACAAAAAATTATTTTGATATGTAGTTCAAAGAGAATTCGGTTTCAAAAACTGAAGGCAAGGGCAAATCAAGTGTTGATTGTGATGTAGATTCAACTATGAAGGTTTGTGTTAATTTAACAAATTGAAAATTTTTTAAAATTTTTATAATTATTTTCCCTTTAGTTATTGTTTTACGAATGTTAATGTTGTATTTTTTGTAGGATGACCCGAAGGCGAAAACTGTTGTTAATGTTAATGAAGACATATCTTTAAAGGTTGTATTTGTCCTACTTAAACTATTATTTTTTAATTTTACTGAATGTGTTTATATTACTTTTGAAATTTATGTTTTGCTTTTTTCAGGACGAAAGCATGAGTGACATGGATCTCGACAGCTTTTTGATACCGAAAGATGTTATGGTGAATGAACCGGTTCTGTGCTCCACAGTTGTTTCTGATGTGAGTTCTTATGAAAGTCTTATTTATTTCAATTAGTTTGTCACTTATGTATTTATTTACCTTTATAGCCCATTATGAACAATACAGTTGATGTTCGTCAATCTGTTTTGCCGCGAAAGTTGAAGGTATAGTATCATATATGCATTTTTTACTTTTAAAATGTTATCTTACAATACAAACTAATTTTATTTTATTTGGACTGATTAGGCCCATAAGAAATGTAACTCAGTTATCATTCAGTCACATGAGTCTGTAATTGCTCATCGTACCCGTTCAAAGATTGGAAACAAAAAAGAAGCTGTTGTTGATAAGCTGACGGCCGTTGAACCCGTACCTGTTTGCCATAAACGTTCTAATTTGAAAACGAGGAAAACAGATTCATTCATTGAATTCACGAAGGTAGCAGAAGATCGATTGGTATGTGCTTGAATGTTATTAAATTTTGTGTTATTTCGTATGTTGCTAATAATTATATGTTACATATTAATTTGAAATTTTTCTTTTTTATTATGTATTCAGCGTTTACCGTGTCCTGTTTCGGATGATTTGTGTCTTTCTGTTGACAACCTGCCTGAAGTTTCGGTAAAAAACCTTAGATGTGAGGTAACAAACATCAAGACGTTAGCGGAAAGGAATGGTGATGTTTACAGGTATGGTTTATCCAAGTGGACGAGATTCTTGAAATCAAATCAAATACCCATTGGCGCTACTCTTTTCTTTAAATATGTGAAGTCTTCTCAGCTTTTGATGTTGACCAAAGTTGTTCACAAACCTTCAAAGAAAAGAGGCCGTGCGTGACTGTTTGCAAGTGTGGTCGTTAGTTTGGACTTTAGATGTTTTGGCAACATGTTGGTTATTACTTAATAGTAGCTTTGTAATGTTGTGGAACTCAGATGTTAGATATGTTCTACTTTGGACAGTTAGTACATAAAACAAGTCTATATTGTAAGAAATTAGCAGCCCGTTTTGAATTGTTATGATGGTTGTTGTTTATAAAGTTTATATGGTTTGCTTAAGCAATATGACATACTTATTTGACTGTTTTTTAGTTTCGTTCTAAATAATGTTTAGTAATCTACATTACTTAATTTAGTAATCTACTCATAAGATGTAGATTAAAAAAATTATTGCAAATATGTGTATACTTTAACCGGTAATATTTATACCTTTATATGATTGTTTTATTCAAATATTTCGGAAATTTGTTATTCATTTAAGGAAATCATTTAAAGTAATTAAACAAATTTATTATATTTTTGATTATGTCTATATTTAAAGTAATCATTTCCATTTTATGTAATTTACATTCATTACTATTATAGAATTCCAAAAATAGATTATCTCTATAAAACCAAAAAAAAAATAGTCATTTCTTCATTTCATCTTCAACGTTCTTTCAAGAGTCATTCAGATTAATCTCAACATCTATTTCTTTTTTCATCACACTTTTATACATCCAGTAAGTTTGTGAATGTTCAACTATTATGCATATGTATCCTAATTTGTTGATATATCATTTACACCTATTTTGATGTTTGCTACATATTATATATTTTTGCTATTATTAAATATTTTTAAATAAAAAACTTTGACATGTTAAATTCCAGCAGTAAGTTATAATGTTTCATTTTACATTTATTTTGCTGTATAGAAAATGGATAATAGGTTTAAACATCAATATTCATCTTCTTCCGAACCTTCCATGAATGCCGTTATGAACGATTGTAAGTGTTGTTGTTTTTTTTTTAACTAAAACATAGTACATTTAAAATTAATTCAATATATTAATTAATTTATGATGTTTCCAATATCTTTCAGATTATACACGTTGGTTAGCTTACGTTATGAAAGGTAATTTAGTATTTTATTTAATTCGAACTTTACTATTACATTCTTAAACTTAATCTCTATTTTTGTTTTTATTACTTCTTTCTTCTCCTCTTTAATTATGTTTTAATTGTAGCTCACGACGCCAGACATAGAAGAAAATTAAGAAAACAATATCTTGATAATAAGAGATCAAGATGTACTACACAAGTTCATCCTTATTTTCTCAAAGGTTACTTATTTTTTATTATTACTGTTTATTTTTTCTAAATTTCTTAATGGTTTTCTAACTATTATTATAGGCATTACTAATCTGATTATGTAATTTCATATTTTATTGCTTTAACCATTATGCTCACTGCAGTTGCCGAGACAAAAAGAAGGCGTAGGTTAAGAAAACAATATCTTGATAGTAAGAGATCAAAGTTTAATCCCAGTTTTATTCCATCGAAATTGGATTCATCATCTTCATCAGGAACACGGATTAATTTAAAGAACAAAGAAAACATAACACCTAATTCTTCAAACAGAATATTGCCTACAGATGGTTCGCCAGTTATTCCTTTAAGTTACTATTCTTTTAGTTAATACCATGTTATTAGTACATCAATATTGTTTTGCATCTTACGAAACTGTTTTTATTATTAGTTTACTAACACTAATGTGTTTATTTTTTTTAGGAAATCGTTTAAATACTTCCCTAAACGGCCAAACTTCCAGTTTAACACCTAATACTATTAAGAAGAACGGAAAAGATGTGTTACACCCTTCTACAACACCCAATCGTACACCGTTGTCAAATATATCTAACATACTACCAGGTTTGTAAAAAAAATATGGCTTTAAATTATATATGTTTTTCTATTATCTTTATAACTATTATATATCATAATATTAATTTTTTTATGTTTAT
This sequence comes from Helianthus annuus, assembly GCF_002127325.2. Classification (NCBI taxonomy): domain Eukaryota; kingdom Viridiplantae; phylum Streptophyta; class Magnoliopsida; order Asterales; family Asteraceae; genus Helianthus; species Helianthus annuus. The sequence goes on along the minus strand of NC_035445.2, from coordinate 164,931,819 downwards.
TTGTAATATGAAATTTGTTATATTATTTTTTTTAGGAACCAGTAGCATTTGTTCAAGAATGGTTAATTCTACATCTGGGTCGTATTTAACTTTGAATGGAAAGACCAATGTAGTATTGCAAAATTCTTCTAAGTTTGTTCGAAGTTCGAACACCGCAAACAAAGAAAACGTAACACCATCTTCGTGTATTACAAATATACATTCCGAAAATCGTAATCCGTCACAGTTTACTAATGCTATGTCTTCTTTGAACCGTATTTCTCCCGGTATGTTTATAAATTATACATTTTTCAGAAAATAATTTATTGTCTACATAAAATATACCTTTTTTTTAATAATGTTTTATTTGTTACAACAGACACTGTTGCAACGTCATCTACTTTACCACTGACAGAATGTTATTCTATTACTCCGCGGATTGTGAGTAAACGAACTGCTACAGCTATGAAGGCGGATTTGTCTTCTGTTAAAAGGATGTCTTCTGGAAGGCGTAAGTTGACGCATACACCAATCGAAATAGAACCCATACGAATGGCTGATCTTGATTCTGATGATGAAAATGTTGTTCAACAAGATATTAAAGACCTCCGGAAAGGCACCTCTAAAGGTAAGCAATATTAAATCTTAATATTGTATTTTTACATTCTTAAACGTTAAATTTGGAATTTAACTGTGCAGATTACCTTGACCATGGAGACCAATCTGTTTGTTGTGGGTTATGCTATGCAAGGTTGTGGCAAACTGAAGCTGGAAAGGGTCGTATTACACTTCAACAGCGGACATATTCCTTATGTTGTGCTTATGGCAAAGTTGACTTACCTGATTATAAAGAATCTGACCCATATTACCAGATGCTTTTTCGATCTTTAGATTCAGATAGCAAGTTTTTCTTAAAGAATATTCGACGTTACAATTCAATGTTTTCCTTTACTTCTATGGGAGGAAAAGTGGATACTAAGATAAACAAAGGTAATGCTCCTTTTGTTTATAGAATTAGCGGTCAGAATGCGCATAGTATGGGTAGCCTTCTTCCTAAACCCGGTGACCAACCAAAGTTTTCTCAACTTTATATTTACGATACCGAAAATGAGCTGTCCAATAGGAAGACCTTATTTGGGTATGTTACTTTTGATCACCATCTTTCTTTTTAATCCCATTTTTTTCTATATTTAAATATTTTCAATGTATTTTATACATATTATTAATTATCTTTGATTTTTATCCCAGTGACTCAACGACTCAGACATCTTCCAGATCAAAAGAGCTTGACGATAAATTGATAAAGTATCTAACTGACATGTTAGATTCAAAAAATATGTTGGTAAAAACATATCGCATGGTTAGAAACCATCTTCATGAGAAACCCAATGTTTCTCTTAGGCTTCGGTTGATTTATCAAAGAGATAAAGATGGCAGGACTTACAATTTACCTACATCATCCGAAATTGCTGCTTTAATTGTTGGCGATGAAAATCAAAGTGTGGAACAACGTGATATTATTTTCGAAGAGCAGTCAGGAGTTCTTAAACGTATTAGCGAGTTACATCCTTCATACCTTGCTTTACAATATCCAATTCTTTTTCCTTATGGTGATGATGGATATAGGATTAACATTCCTCATAGAGATTTTGGTCCGAACACAAAGAAGACACGTCCAAATTGCACAATGAGAGAGTTCTTTGCTTATAGGATGCAGGATAGGGACAACAAATTCTCTCTAATCCTTAATGCGAGGAGGTTGTATCAGCAGTTTATAGTCGATGCATACACAATGATTGAAAGCGAGCGGCTAAACTACATAAGATTTCAGCAAACCAAATTACGATGCGAATCCTTTAACAGCCTAAGAATTGTTCAGCAAGGTGGCCAGACTGATCTGTCTCATACTGGAAAACCTGTGATATTACTGTCTTCCTTTACTGGTGGAGCTCGATATATGATGCAAAATTACCTTGATGCTATGGCTTTATGTAGGAAGTATGGGTATCCTGATTTTTTCATAACTATCACCTGTAATCCGAAATGGCCAGAGATGGTAAGGTTTATTGGTGACACATCAGTTAAGGCTGAAGACAGACCCGACATTCTTTGTAGATTGTTTAAGATGAAGCTTGATTCATTGATAAAAGACCTTAAGGGAAAAAAATTTCTTGGCGATATTAATGCTGGTACGTGGAATTTAATATTTTTTTTCATCTATGTTATTTGTATTTGTTAACATTTTATTTATTTTTGACAGTTGTTTACACCGTAGAATTTCAAAAGCGTGGTCTGCCACATGCTCATCTATGTGTTTTTATGAAAGCTGATCATAAGGTTCCAACTGTTGAACATATTGATCCTTTTATCTCAGCTGAGATTCCTGATAAAACTGAAGACCCTGAATTATATTCTTTGGTCTGTGATTTCATGATTCATGGTCCATGTGGACATGCTAACTTGAAATGTCCATGCATGGTAGGAAACCGTTGTTCTAAGAATTTTCCAAAGAAGTTTTTGGAGGCTACATCTGTTGATTCAGATGGATTTCCGCTTTATAGGCGAAGGGACGATGGTCACACGGTTGTTAAGAAGGGTGTGACATTGGACAACAGGAGCGTCGTTCCATACAACAAAAGGCTTCTTAGAAGATATCAGGCGCACATCAATGTGGAGTGGTGCAATCAGGCAGGTTCAATTAAGTATTTATTTAAATACATTAATAAAGGACCAGATAGGGCCACTGTTGTTGTTATAGATTCAGACATAGGGATTGATGAGGAGATACCGAAAGATGAAATAAAAGAATATTACGAGGCAAGATATGTTTCTGCATGTGAAGCAAGTTGGAGAATATTTGCATGTGAAGTTCACTATCAGTATCCATCTGTTATGAGGTTACCATTTCATCTTCCAGGCCAGCAGAATGTAGTTTTCAGTGGTGAAGATGATATTGAAAATGTTCTAAACAAACCTCAGGTAAATTCATCTATTTTTTGGAGTGGATGAACATGAACAAAAAACCTGAAACAACGAAACTTACGTATGTTGAGTTTCCATCAAAGTATGTTTGGAAGTTAAAGGATCGTTGCTGGCAGCCGCGAAAAAATTATGTTGTTGTTGGAAGACTTTATTCAGTTTCTCCTTCCCTTGGTGAAGCTTATTACCTTAGAATTCTTCTAACCAAAGTCAAGGGTCCACGATCTTTTGAAGAAATTAGAACCTATGATGGTGTTGTTTATCCTACTTTTAGGGATGCATGTTATGCTCGTGGACTATTAGACGATGACAACGAATACATTGAGTGTATTAAAGAGGCCAGTTTTACAGGAAATGGTCATTATCTTCGTTCATTGTTCGGTACACTCCTTTTGTCTAATACTCTATCAAGACCAGAAATTGTTTGGGAAAATACGTGGGAGTTTTTGTCGGAGGACATTTTACACAATATGCGGAAGGATTCTGGTTTAAGTGGTACAACATTTTTATAAGTTTCTACTAATTTTTTTAACACCTAAATTTTTTTTTTTAAATATTTTTCCATAGTTGTATAAAGTATGTTATTAAATATATTAATTTAAGTTTTTGTTGTAGGTTTTGCTGTCTCTGACGAGCGTTTAAAGAATATTACGTTGTCTAAGATTCAAAACTATCTTATCCGTAATGGATCCAGCTTGCATAGATTCTCACCGATGCCTGTTCCAGATGAAGATTCTACATTATATGAGGGTAATCGTCTAATAAATGAGGAGCTTTCTTGGGATAAGGACGAAGTTAGCGCTGAATTTAATAAGCTTCATAATTCTTTAAATGATGACCAAAGAGCAGTGTATAACGAGATTATGAGTGCTGTTGGACGTGGGAAAGGTGGTGTTTTTTTTTTTGTGTACGGATACGGTGGTACTGGTAAGACATTTCTTTGGAAAACTTTAGCTGCTTCCATAAGATGCAATGGGCATATTGTTGTTAATGTTGCTTCAAGCGGGATTGCATCGCTGTTGTTGTCACGAGGCCGTACCGCCCATTCAAAATTTCATATTCCGATTAATCTTACTGAAGATTCCGTTTGTCATATCAAACCTAATTCTGAAATCGCTAATCTTATAGACGAAGCGAAGTTGATTATTTGGGACGAAGCACCGATGGTACACAAACATGCTTTTGAAGCTCTTGATCGTACATTGAAAGATGTTTTGAGTGTCTCCGATTCACGTAATTCTGAACTTCCCTTTGGTGGAAAGACTATTGTTTTCGGTGGTGACTTTAGGCAAATCTTACCGGTTGTACAAAACGGCACAAGGCAGGACATTGTACACGCCTCTTTATGTTCATCTTACATTTGGTCCACTTGCAAGGTTTTAAAATTGACCCGTAACATGCGTTTATCTGTTGGAAGCAGTAGTTCAAACATTGATGAGATAAACGATTTTGCCAAATGGCTTCTTGAAATTGGTGAAGGCAATATTGGTGATGGTAACGACGGCGAGTCCACTATAGAAATACCAAAGGATCTTTTAATCACCGATTCAACTGATCCAATTCAAAGCTTGATTGACTTTGTGTATCCATCAGTTCTTAACCGTTTTAAAGATCGTGACTACTTTTCTGAAAGAGCCATACTTGCTCCTAAAAATGAGGTTGTACATGGTATCAATGATCGTTTGCTTGCATTATTTCCCGGTGAAGAAGTAGAGTATCTTAGCTCAGATACTCTATGCCCAACTGAGGAAATTAATGATCCATTACACCAAGATCTGTATAATCCTGATGTGTTAAATAGTTTGATAGTTTCTGGCTTACCCAATCATAGATTGGTGTTAAAGTTGGGTGTCCCAGTCATGCTTTTGAGGAACATAGATCAGCAGAATGGGTTATGCAATGGTACACGTCTTCAGATCACGCGTCTTGGAAAACGTGTTATCGAGGCTGAGATACTATCCGGAGGTAATGTTGGTTCAAGAACTTACATTCCCAGAATTAGCATGATACCTTCAGACAAGAAAATACCTTTCAAATTTCAACGAAGGCAGTTTCCCATAACCGTCTGTTTTGCCATGACTATTAACAAAAGTCAAGGGCAGTCTCTTTCCAGAGTTGGCCTGTACCTAAGAGACCCCGTTTTCTCACATGGTCAGCTTTATGTTGCGTTGTCGAGAGTAAAGACAAGAGATGGCGTCAAGCTTTTGATATCTGACAAAGATGGAAGTCCAACGAATAAAACAAAAAATGTTGTTTACAAAGAAATATTTGGAAAGTTATAGTTGAGTTTTGAAAGTATACTTTCAAGTTGTAAATTTTGTAATTTATTTAGACTTACTATGTATGTGTAACTATTGGATTTTATTAAGGGGTCAATGTATGTTTAACTATTGGATTTTATTAAGGGGTCAATGTGTAAATGTTTAATATTTCGTTTTATTTGATTAAACCAAAATAATATCCCATGTGATTTAAACCCTAAAAAATATTTTGAGCGGCAATTACAGGCAAGGAGATGCATTCGGCGACCTTTGTTTTCTTCCCTGTTTTCTTTTTCATTGTCATAAGGAAACTTGAAGTTTCCATCTTTCTCTCAAAGGTTATCAAATCTGTCTACCATATATCCGATTTTTCATATCTGTTTACAATCATCACCCAAAATATGAACCCTAGATGTTTAAACCCTACATGTATAAATCCATACCTGTTCTTCAACTTTTTTCACATCGATTCGGTCGTTAATCGATTTATCAATCAATATCTTTTTGTTCACGACGAGTTGGCAGTCAATCGAATTGTGAAGGTTTATTTTAAGGTACGATTCTTGAATATGTATACATGTTTATTTGTTCTTTATTCTGTAGCAAAATTTAGGGGTTTTTGTGAGTATGTTTTTGATTGAATAGTCGATTTTGTATCGATTTGCAGTTAATATAGTTAGTAAACATATTAATGTTTTCTTAAGTTTGCTACATAAGCAGTTAGTAGGACTCAAGTTTAGATGATAGCTTGAAATTGTAACAGGTTTAAGTTATTACTGTTTCATACATATGTACTTTCTATAAGTCAACTTTAGATGAAAAGATTGAAATTGTAATACCTTGAAATTATGAATGTAAACATGTTTGAAATTGCTTTTTATAATGTAACTTTGTTTTACTTGCTTGCTTTGTTATTGTATTGTGTATACAGTCATGGCTCCAGCGTTTGTGAAGATTATTTATGATGCGTCACCGTTATCTCTGGTAAAAGTTTTATTTAAATTTATTCGTATTACTTTTTTTTTTCCGACAACTTATTTTTCTTAAATATTACAGTCGTTGCCTGCATTTTACAATGATGCCGTTCGAAACTTTGGCTTTCCTGTTGGGCATGTCAGGTTGAGTACAGGTTCTCAAATCTGGTATGTTTACATCAAAGCGACGACCAACGGATGCTTTATCAGTGATGGATGGTCAAATGTTTTTTTCGGATCTTGGAATTGAAAAGACAGATTTTATTTTTTTTTGAGGTCCTTTCTGCAAACGCATTTCATATATACCATTTCAAGATTGACCGTGATTTGAATGTGAAGGATAGTTTTTACCATGTAATGATGTTTCCTGAAGCGAAAAATCTGGTATGTTTTTCAAAATCTTACACCAATGTGTTATGTTTATTATATATTTTATCAGGTTTATGTTACCAAAATATTTGACATATTTTATAATTGTTTGCAGTGGTTGCCAAAAAAATTCATGGAACATAATTTCAATGATGATATTCTCGAAAATAATGTCACGATTCGTTATGCTCCTAATCAAGAAAGGACTGTAACGATTAAAAAGTTATGGGATATTCATTACTACATCCTTGACTTCTCACAGATTTCAACTGATTTGTCGTTGGTTAAGTGGGATTTCCTTGTGTTTCATAGAGTTGAAACTTACACATTTAATCTCATAGTTTTCCGTCTTCTCGGTGATGCTTCTTTAGTTGCTGAAATTGGAATTCCACTGCCTGAACTAATACCGATACCTGAACCAGAGTATCAAGCAGAAATGATATTGAAGTCGGTGATCAACATAGCCAGACTGAGGATCAAATTCCGATTGAAGATATTAATTATGACAATGATGTTAATGTTGATAATCAAGTATATGATGATGAAGAGCTGCCTGTTCACGGAAACCCGCCTGTACCCGTCAACGATGTATATGAGCTTGAGTGGGTCCTTACTTATCGATTTGTAAGTCAGTGGTACTCTAACATAAGTTGATTTTACTGCTTAACTTTATTTATTGTCACTGATATGTATTTTTTAAAAACTTGATGTAGCGTTTCCCACAGCGTTTTGTTGAGAATGTCCCGTTAGATAATGTTGAATCGATGAACGTTCAGACTATGAATGGTGTTTCTGTTGTTTTGGAAATTCGTTCCGAGCTTTCACGTGGAGCTCCAAGGTATGCTTTCAGAGGCTGGGAGAGATTTATGCGTCAAGTTGGTCTGCTTAGTGGTCGTGCGTATGTGCTTCGTTACGAAAGGAACAATGGAGTTTTGGTAATTTCGGAGGTCATACCTAACATCTTTTAAAAACACTAGATACTCTAAGATGAAGGATCATCCTTTTTATTTACTTCGATATTACTGTGTCTTTTAACGTTATTTCTTCTACGTACTACTTCTTGATTGGTGTTAAATTACTTTTTTGAACACTATATCGGTTGATTGATTATGAATAAACAATGTTTTGTTTTTTTTAATTATCACATGTGTTTGGTTTGAAATCCAATGATTTGTGTTGGTTGTTTACCATATTATAATCACGTACCATCTGATATTCTCACAAGCGGTGATATCTATGTTATTATTTGTTAATCTTCTTTTAGTCGATTGACAACATATTTATATGTATGTATATATATTATAGATCTATATGTAAAACTAATTTATTTAATTAACCTTTATACATCTAACATTCATTCAATGGTTATTAACTTTTAGAGTTTTCTATTCCGAAAACCATGCAAAATGAGGCAAAAGATAGACGTAAAAAACGAAAATTATACTTCGCTTCTCGGAGATCTCATAATCTGCATGTACCTTCAACTTTTGCAACCAACATGTTGTCAAGTAGTATTGCAACAGGTAACAATACTGATAATCGTAAACTGATGTCATATTTTGTACATGAGTATTCAAATTTAATAAATATTCAAACAAGTAAAATATACCAAAACATTTAAACAGTTAACATAAACCAAAAAAGGTTGTCAAGTACTATTCCAACATCCAACATAAACCAAAATATTTAAACATGTTCCAAAAAAACCATTGCTACTTACTTATCTACTTATAGCGAAAACCGTTTGTTAGTCAAAATTACCATATAAAATGGTTGAATGGTTTTCATCTATGGTACTAACCCCATTATTCTTTGATTACATCCCTAACAAAGAGTGTAGGTATATCCTCATACCACTCTAAAACGCAAAGTTTACCCATCTTGATGTTGTTTTGACGAACCCATGCTGGCCATCCCAATACAGTAAACCTGTTTTTCTTTTTTCCTCTTTTTGGTTCAGCAGAGACGTTCAAAGTGGTTTCGACACCACGCATATTTTGAATGGTCACTGTACGGCAGCGATCGATTCCCATGGCTTTTGCGACCTTTACCGATATCCGCTAAAAAGGCCCAAAAAGTATATTTAGACTCTAATGATAAAGAGAATAATGACACCATAGAACACCAATATTTAAGTTAGTATACAAATAATCTAAGTAATTACTTACAAAACGTGAACAAGAGGACGCCATCCAAATGATATTTGGTTCTGGTGCGTCCCAGTCAATTGATTCCGAAGTGAAAGGTTCTTCTGAGTCCGAATCTGTTACCATGATCACTTCCTTTTCTTTCTTTTGTTTCTTTCGCTGATTTGAAGCACTTGCCATTGACTACATATGATTATTTTGATAAATATTAGATGTTTATTATCACAGTACAGAAAACCCCGAATTTGAGATCGCCAATATGTAACTCTGATGCAATATTCACAAATCTGAAATTGAATCTGGAGTTCTAAAACCTATACACTAACACAAATATTACATTATTCATAAACAACACCCTGTAAATACATGATTAACCAGTTTGTATATGGATAACTTTCCTATTAAGTGCGTGTCATAAGTAACCATCAAAACTTAGGGGTATAAATAATAATCTGTGACATATAGATAACTAACCCTGTGAATACATGATGAAACGGTTTGTATATGGATAACTTTCCTATAAACAGTGTGTCATAACTAACCAGCAAGATCAGGTACTAACCTCTAAAATAACATAACATTTTAAATAAACTACGCCTAAAACACACCGAATGAAATATCAATAAACCTAATGACGCTAATACAAGTTTAACAACGCACATCAGAGCTTTTAACCTATAAAACCATACAAGTTTATATTAAGTCTTCTTCATCCCCGTATAATCATAACACATTATAAACAAAATCCACACAATCTGAAACTTAAATTCAAGCTATAAAAGCAATAAAATATCAAAAATCAGTACAAAATCTGTTAAACAAAGTAAACGAATCAAGTATACCAAACGAAATTGAAGAGCGACCTTAGGACCGACCTAATCTCTTATGCGATTCAAGTTTACAACTTTATAATACATTAAGTTTTAAAAATCTAGATGATGTGAGAATTTCAGTTGGAATAATACCCTGTTATTGATTTCTGGTTGAATTCTCCGACTGTGAAATCGATTTGGTGATGATGTTTGTATGCAAATGAACTTAGGGCTTTGACATAAAAGTGTGTATTTGAGAAAGGGATATGAATGAGTGTTTATTAAGTGATATCATAATAAAGTAACAGATATTTTTATTAATTCTTTTTTTTTCAGTTTTTATTTTCTTAGATTTTGCACTAACATTTGATTTTTTTTTTTTTTTTTTTTGCAAACAATCAAAGTAAATCTGTATTTTGTATCCGAATACGAGAACTTTTTTTTGATCTCATGTGTAGATGAGAGGAGTACCGCCTACCGGACTCTATATCGGATAAGTGGATGTATTTTAAAATCCGATTGTCATTAAAATTTTGTTCTCATATCATTTTTTTATGTAACCTAAATCATCTACATAAGAAGGACAAACATGTGATTTTTCAAGAGTGCGCAATTCGCTGGTATTAGCACTATTATGCACTGATTTCAACTACTATTGGTTTTGCTTTTAAATTAAACTCATGCATTACATTTGATGTGCGTTTGGTATATATGTTTTTTGTTAACAAAGATAGATTAACAACCCGTGAGTATTCACGGGTGATAACCTAGTATATATATATATAGTATAAAAAAGAATAATTGATGCCCTTTTGGATTGGGGGGGGGGGGGGGTTATTGCACGGACCTCCCGGCCGCTGGAGTGATCCCACTCCACAAGTTAGCAACGTCCCAATGCTGCCTGGCGGTGAATACCCCATCCCGAGCTGAGTCCGTTTCCCTCTGGGAAGAAGGTGGCAGAATACCCCCTGCCTGGACTCGAACCCGGGTCTCTATGAAGAGTAGAGGTGGGACTGGCCAACTGGGACACCCCAGTTGGTTAGATGCCCTTTTGGATTGATTTCGTTGGAAATCAGGTTTTGTATTTTCTTCATTCTAATTGATCTAGTTATCAAATTTTAATTAGTCCCACTTGTTCTTGAAACACAATAGATGTTAGCCACAATAGATGTTAACCAAAAATGAAGAATGTTAAATAGACATTTAATTAGGCTGTGTTATATAATAGTTTTATTATTTCTGTAATTTTGTTAATTAGTCATATGTATATATACATCTATTCGATGTGAGTTGATCATGTTACGTATGAATAATAAGAAGTCAAAGAGGTAAACTTTGAAGATCTATAGATTAACGTTGAAGTTTTATTACAACAAAATAAGAACCTTAAATAACATTACAAGTATTACTTTATTTTTTCAGGCACAAACGTCTTATAATAGAATCACAAAGCATGATTCTATAGTTTTGAAGATTTATAGATTAACGTTGAAGTTTTATTACAACAAAATAAGAACCTTAAATAACATTACAAGTATTACTTTATTTTTTCAGGCACAAACGTCTTATAATAGAATCACAAAGCATGATTCTATAGTAACTCGTTTTTTTCTAGCCAACGGTAGGGGTACTCACGACAATCCCCTCTTTGTTCACCCACACAAGAACTCTATCGCAAATGTATATCTCGAGGATGATAGTTCCTTCAGCAATAATTTGCGCATTAACCTTTGTGTTTTCCTTTTCAATTATGTTTACAGCACAGTCGCCTTCTTCCCCAACTAACTCCGGCCACGAAGTTTTACCTGCAAAATACAATTATAAATCCGACCTTGTTTCTTAATAAATAAAGTTTAACCAATTACATGATACGATCTAATATATGCACGCCAATTTACATTGAGAGTAAAATTAAATGTGTATATATACTTAGGGATTTCGAGTACAAAACCAAGTAGGGGAGTGTGAGAATAAGATGAATACTTATAATAGTTTCTTTAAATGTGATACATTAGACGGACATTTTAACCGTACGTCTTTATCTATTTCACCATATATGATTATCTTTTATGCACCATATACAATTACTTATTCATGCAGTTTTCTACTTAAAATTTACCATATATTGAACAATTATAAATTTCATAAGTTGAAGAAACTTTACATATAATTGGTAACTATAAGTTTATTGAATATTTATAACATTTCAAAATGAACATATAATTGATAAATAATGGAAGAATATATACCTTGTTGGACTTGTTCACATACTGAGGCCATCTCCTTTGTGATTTAGATGTGTGTATCTATGGGTTTTATGACTTAATTATTTGGTTCCGAAGTGAACGTAGAAGAGTTATTTATAGGGAAAGTTTTCTTTTGACTCTTTATTTAATTAGTTGTTATTTATTTTGATGATAGATAGATAGATAGATAGATAGATAGATAGGAGTGATGACTTGGAACTAGTTTAAGATTGCCTAACTTTTTCTTAGTTTTTAAAATTAAAATAACTAGTTGCCATGCATGCGGCTGCTCAACACGCCTTATATATTTGACTATCAATATCAATTTATATTGTGTAGTTCTTTGATATTTGTTAATGTCGTAGTCAAAGATGTCAAGTGGCCGAATTGGTTAAGCATGTATGGCTTTTTTAACGTAGAACGGAAGAAAAAAGACCGCATTATTTGAAAAAAAAAAAAAAAAACTAGCTATATATATTAGATAAAAACTGCCAAAATGGTCCCTGAGGTTTAGTCACTTTTATCACTTTAATCTAAAACTCAAATCTTTTGGATCTGAGTCCATGTGGTTTCAATTTTGTTGTCATTTCCATCCAAAATCAAAATCTGGTCAGATTTTTCAGTTAACATCCAGCTTTTTGTCTTTTTTCTCCATTTTAATGAAGGGTAAAATGGTCAGATTTTTTGAATTTGTTATAATAAAACGTTAAAAGACTATTTTGCCCTTCATTAAAAGAGAGGAAAAAGACAATAAATTTGGATGTTAACTGAAAATCTGACCAAATTTTGATTTTGGATAAAAATGACAACAAAATTGAAACCACAGGAATCCAAATTCAAAAGGTTTGGGTTTTGTACTAAAGTGGTAAAAATGACCAAATCTCAGAGACCATTTGACAGTTTACTCTATATATTATTGAATTATCTTTTGTGTTAAAGGTGGTTTTATAAAATTATATATATTTATGGAACCCATTAAGTGTAACCAACTTTGAAATCAATATTGACCATTGGATCCTGAGATTAAATCTCAGCCCTTTAAACTCACAAAATTAACAGCTAAGAGGGCAGTTTTTTGCAGTTTCCATGGCTGACGGTTATCTCCACCTTTTCTTGCCCATCATCGCCACTCCTACAAATATGGGTAGTGCTCTCAGTTCAGTTGAGAAGTAATCTTATATAATGTATGCCAGCAAACAAAAAATCTTATTTTCAGCATTCTTGAAAAACCATTCGAGCAGTCAATAGATTCTCCATCAAGCCTCATCCACTCCCCTGGTTGTTCAGTCCCCAATTGTGATCCTTGGTAAACTCTTCACCTCCTTAATCGTTCCTTCTTCAATTAGAAAAACTAGGGTTCATGCGTGTTTGTACAATGACAGCGGAAAACTCAACCGCTGCCAGAACCAATCCGCTCCACGTTCTGCTTCTACACTCCCTTATATTCCACTCTGCAATCCCCATCTCCTCTTTAACTCTTATCGCCTTGACTTAGATAACCTTAACCATCACCACCTATGATTGTACGGCAATCATCGCACAACCACCAGCACAACGACAAGAATGGATCGACAACCGTCACACCACCACTCCCTCAACAGCCGCATCAGCGTCGAACTTTCGGCAATCTATTGTAATCTCATGTCTCTCTGAGATCATATTCAATCGGAAGGTTCTAATCAGGGATCGTTCTCGGATGTAATCGTGAAGGTTGTAGGCGATACGTATCATCTTCACCGTTTAATTCTCTCTCATAACTCATATTTTAGGTTTTCGATTTTGATATTTTGAATTCTGTTTTTGTCTACGGATGCATTAGGTTGTTGATTGTTGTTTTCATGCTTTTGTTTACTGTGTTTCGTTGGTGAGTGTGTTTGTGCAGAGTTATTTTCCGTCAATGACGAAGATCATTGGTATTATCGTACTAAAATTGAGATTTGTGGAAGTTATTTTGTGGTTTCTCATGGCTGGAATGTCTGGTAATTTCGCATGTCTTGCTAATACCTCTATTTATTGTTCTTGAGAATAATTACTATTTAGATTTGATTCACTCGATGTGGTTTAGTTTTGTTATGATAGTTTCTGAAACTAGCAATTGAGTGATTTGCTAGCAGGAATTACGGTTTATGTTTGCTTAAAGTAAACGATTGACTTGATTGGAACATTTGTTATGGCTCTGTGAAGAATTTAGCTGATACAAAGCTTTGATTCAGATAGTATGTTGCACCTACCGATGACGATTAAAACTATTTGTTGGTATTCTTTTCATTTTGTTCCTCAAAGTTGGAGGTATTACATATAAAACTGTTATACCACGATAGCTCTAACTCCATGGTTGTTCTTTGTATGTAAAACTGAAAAAAGCCAATCATTTTGGTATTGGTGGGAATGGGCAAGTGGGTTTGGTTAACCGAAGACACATTTTTATTCAGTTTCTAAATTTTAATGTATAATTGATGTGCTAAATTATGATTATAAACACAAGTTTTTTTAGAATAGTAATATAAATTCTTGAATAATAATGACTTAGGAGGCCATGCATAAAATATAGACTTGAAGCTAAATTTTTTATTTGATGTGATTGAGTTAAAACACAACATTGATCAATCTATCTGAAACACATTTTCAATTCCTTTGTGGTGGTTGTAGAAAGGAAATTGTTGATGGCAATGGGAAGGCTGCAAAAGGTGGAAGAGGAGGACAAAATAGTAGTAATCTTTATAATATTAACTTGTAGTTGTTTGAAATAAGTTCTTATATCTGGTCACAAATGCTCCTTTGGGTGAAACTTTTAGTGGTCAAAGTTTGACATTTTTTTTCTATTCAGGTTCTGCCTTGCTGCTGTTGTGCAAGTAGCAACTGCAAACCCACGACCTACCTGTTGATCATAATGAACCAACATATTGTTTCTGCAACCAAGTTAGCTATGGGGAGATGGTTGCGTGCGACAATCCTGATGTAAGTGTTTTGGAGATTGCAAAATGAATAGGTGTAGTAATGGGTCAGAATGGGTACTTTTGGTTAAAAAAAGATATCTTTTTAATAAATAATTCATGTGTTAAATATAATACAATTTTTTGCAGTAATAATCTGAATTTAGAAATACAATGATCTACAATTGTTTTATAATAGTGGGAAGGAAAATAATCTATCTACTATAATAAAAGAAACTAAATTTTGGACACATGTCATTCATAGAAGGTATCCTCAAATTTATACTTATCTTATATTAACTAAAATAAATAAATAATAAATTAATATTAAATCTTATGATACTTTAATAAAAGAGTTAATTACCCGGATGGTCCCTGTGGTTTAACGTTTTTTCACGTTTAGTCTCCACCTTTTGAAAATAGCAGGTATGCTCCCAATGGTTTGTCATTTTGTTACTCAGATAGTCCCCTGACATTTACTCAGGGGACTATCCGAGTAACAAAATGACAAACCATAGGGAGCATACCTGCTATTTCCAAAAAGTGGGGACTAAACGTGAAAAACGTAAAACCACAGGGACCATCCGTGCAATTAACTCTTAATAAAATATTATCCTCAAATCTAAATTGTTAATTTAATATATTTTTAAAATAAATACCTCTCTTTCCTACTTATCTTATATTAAATATACATTTACGTAGATGCGATGTCTGTAATTTTCCTTAGTTTATAAAATTCAGGATCGTTGCATGATTCTATTTCTATTTTGATCCTCATGATCAATTGATTCTCTGATACTACTGATACAAATATATATGCGATATAGAAAAGGTTTTTATAAACAGAAACATGTTCTAATTTAATCTGAACTTTGAAGAGAGAGTGTACATGTAAAGGATTAGGATCAAATACAAAGAATCCTAATTGTAAGAAGGGTACAAAGGCTCATAAAAAAACCCATTACACAAAAAAAAATTAAACATCCATCACCACCGAAAAACCTAAACCCCCACCCTCACCCACCGCTCCCCCATCACCCACCCCGCCCAAAAAAAAAATTTATTTATTTATTTATTTTTTTGCCGAGGGGGTGGGGTTTAGGTTTTTGGGTGGGGGTGGGTGTTTAGTTTTTTTTATGTAATAAGCGAGGTTTTTTATAGATATAACATTTATATTTTTTACTATACAAAATTACATTTATGAAACTCGTGTAATACACAGGGTTTTTAAAAATATAACTTTTTTTTATTATGTAGTATATAAAATTAGATTTATTCAATCCATATAATACATAGGGTTTATAAAGTTATAATTTTTTATTGTTTGGTATATAAAATTACATGTGCTCAACCCGTATAACACATGAGATTCTTAAAAATATAACTTTTTTCATCTATCTCTTATACTAAAGCAAAATAATGTTGACTTTTTGACCTTGATGTGGCATATCTCTTTAGCCAGAGAATTGTTATTTGAGCGCCAATTGTATTTCCTTCTTCCTACCTACGCTTTTCTTCAATTAGGAAACCTAATTAATTCTCTCGTTGAAATCATTCTCCAGGCAAATTGATTTCAATTTTACATCATACATTCAATTTTACAAACCCTAAATCTCATCTACGGCTTCATCTCTAACGATTGTACCTGGCCATACCCACTCCAGAAATCCCTAAATCTCAAGCATTCAAACTCTCATCTAGGTATGTTTTCTTTGATTTTTATGATGTAATTCGATAATCGTTTGATTTTTCGCTTTAATCAATGTTTAATATGTTAATCATTGATATAGATATAGAATTGTCGAATGGGTTTTGATTTTGTCGCTCAATCCAACCAGGTAATATTTCTGAAAGAGCTTCGATTTTCAAATGGGTTACGTGTCTAATTTTCTGTAAGTTTACATCATCCTCTTCGATTAATTTTGATTTCGATTGGTTGGAATTACAGATAACTTCAAACAGAGCTCGCCAGAGAGTTCAGAGACCGGACGGTGGTGCTCGGAGTAAAGCTAGATGAGCAGAGCAGAGTGAAGAACTTGACGGACGGGGCTGCCGTTGTTTGAAGATTTAATTAGAACAGTTAAGTGCTCGATCACATACATGATATAACAATGATTTTTGTGATTATTGGAAACCCTAAATTGTAACCAGTGGAATTAAATCCAGGTATGTTTATTGTTTTTTACATTGATTATTCAAGCTCAAATTTTTTCCTCCTTACACCCGTTTTTCCCCCTTTTATTTCATCTGCCACATTCACAAACCCCAATATATGCAATGGGTATGTCTTTTTTGCTTCGAAACAGGATTAAATTTGTGAAATGTTTGTGATTTTTATGGTTTTCTGGTGCATTTTTTCTAACCTCAGAAATGCATGTCTGCCACTGCTGTCCTGGCTTCATAAAATAGCAACAAGTTTATGTTTTTACTGACATGGTTTTTTTTTTAGATTGAGCAAGAAGGTATCTTTTATGTTGCAGGATATGCATACACACCAAAGGTATTGCATTCCGATTAGCAAATATGCAGCCTTTTTTGTTATAATGTTATGAAATAATTTGTGGGTCGTTTTTTAATTGATAGGAAAATAGCTTTAAAAGTAGAAAATTGAAGAGGATATAGGCTAAAAGATATGTTTTGGTGTGTGTTTGTTGCTGTAGGAAGGTTCAATTGTGCCGGCGAACTGATTGAAAAGAGGCAAACTGATTGAAAAGGTTTTCCGGCGAAGCAACTGACGCCCTCAGCAGGTACGACCATTGATTTGGTGAAATTGTCTGCATCTATGCTTTTTCATCTAAATCGATTAGTTTGTATATACCTTTCTTCCGATCTACCACATTTTCTTGCTATGATCAATTCGATTAATTATATTGTTTTGTTTATTCGATGCATGAGTGCTTCTGGGATAATTTTCATGAAAAAGAGGATGACAACAATAGCACACCTTTAATTTCCATTTTGTCTCCAAATATAAAATTGACGTGTTTGTTACTAATATATCACAAATATATGTTTTAAATTGTTATACAGGAACATTGCTCTGATTATTGTTCGAAAACATTTAGATTTTAACTGAATATAATACCCACTTGCTATATTCTCTTTTTCTATCATCAATGGAGACAATATCTTTATTTGTTATTCTTTACGGCAAATTTCTACACTAAGTTATTTGTTTTTCACTCCAGGAAATAGCAGACACGCCATGTTTTGTTTTCCTCTGGGTTGGTGATCCTTGAACAAGGTCGATAATGTCTAAAGAAGGTATAGACGGTGCCGAAACTGCACATTTTACAACTCTTTTTTATTATTTGAATCCACTAGCGAAAGTCAAACTTTCAATCATATTTTTTTCATTGCATTAGTGTAGTGGGGGATCCGTAGGTGTGAGGATATATATCTTTGGTGAAGACCAATAAAACCACTACAACACCTTGATTGCGCAATGTTTCACATACTTATTTCAGCGCTCAAAGGTTGGTTATTCTTTTTTTTTATTTTCCCCTTTTCGCCTTCAAGTGACACCAAAGTTATATCTATATAAAATATTGATTGTAAATTTATCTGTTATATTTGTTAAGGAGCACAGTTTGATGGGCATAATAGGAACTGTTAGGCGAACTGATGGTCACATAATGCATGCCAACGTTGATTCAGTACTTGAATCTGAAACATTTACCATGGAGGAAGATCTGGTAATAAAGTTAAACTGATGTTCCTTCTTACTTGGATTTGTTTTCATCCGGGCTACGTAAATGCTCCGGTGTTCTTCTTTATGGTCCTCCTGGTACCGGGAAGGTATTACATATCGTTTAAATCATTTAATATTTCTTAGCATATTGTCATTATTGTTATATTTTCTGCTATAACCATCTAAAACATATGTTGCTTTCATATACTTTGTTGGCAAACGTTGTTGCAACCGAATGTTCTCTTAATTTTCTAAGTGTTAAAGGGCCTGAATTGATCAACATGTACATAGGAGAATCAGAGAAAAATGTAAGAGACATATTTCAGAAGGTACGTTGTCATATCCTATCCTATCATATCCAGTCCATAGTGCCATCGTTTTTTTCTTGGTTTGTTAAAATGTTCATGGCATGAGAATGGGCTGATTTGCAGGCACGCGCAGCCTGCCCGTGTGTCATCTTCTTTGATGAGTTGGATTCTCTAGCTCCAGCCCGAGGTGCTTCTGGTGATTTTGGGGGAGTTATGGACCGTGTCGTTTCTCAGGTATCATTTTTTAAAATATATTAGAGTTATGACCCGCCCATCTTGACATTCATTTTGTCGGTGAATGTTCATCTTTCATGTGTTGGCACATTAGGCTACTATGTCCAATATAATATACTGAAATTGTCATTCCATGTACACTTATATACTTATTTCATGTTCTATAATTCATTTTGACATCTAAATTCATAATTATGTGATAAGCTATACTCATGGTTTAAAAAAAACGTTTGAGGCATCCGTTTTGAGGCGCGCCTCGAGGTGGAACCGTAATATATTATATATGAGGCGGCGCCTCAATGCTAGGTTTTATACGTACGCCTCAGTGTTTTAGTGGTTTGAGGCGCACGTTTCGTTTTGTGGCGGAAGGTATTGTAGAGGCGTACATTTCTATATTAGGCGGGATAATGGGTTCATAATTTTTTTAAGGTCCCACGGATGTTGAATTGGTAATCCACTTCTACAAAAACTTTAATTTTCTTTTTGTATCATGCTATTAAGAAAAATTTAAATAGTTTTACATTCTTTAGTTTCTGTGTAAGTAATCGAGTAGGATCTAAAAGGATTAAATTCTTGGAAGATAAGGTACATGGTAATTATGTGTTTTGTGGATTAGAAAGTGGAAGGAGTCACAGTTAACCAAGCATGTCGTTGCCAAAAAAGAACTTACAAGTTACAAGTGAAATAGACTAAGGTAAATTAGTTTTAAGAAGCATGTTGAATAATGACCCAAAATGAGTTTGGATTAATAACTGTTCGGTGCAGAGCAAAAATGAGTCGGGTTCACATGTAAACTTTTTTAACCCTTTTTTTATTTTTTTATAAATACTTAATAAAAATAATTACATTTTATGAATTTTTGTATCTGATCAGTTCGACCAATTTTCTTTTTTATTTAGTTCTTTATTTTTACCCATTTGGCCCGTTGAGAAAAATAACCAAAACACCAATTTTTAGGTAAATAAGTCCATGTAAAGGCCAGACAAGTTACCATTTTACATTCTCTGATATCTATTGTTCTTTGTGTAAATTTTGTGAATCCGTTGCTGTTGAATTTCGGTCTTTCCTGATACTATCTTTCACCCGGTGACCAAAGAATTGTTATCAAAATTTCATTATTAGGCAAAAAATTGAGTTTGGGGTAAATGAAGTTGTATTACTAGCTTTAGTTCCTAAAATTCGAGGTGTGAGGCGTGAAGCGAGAGCTTTACGTACAAGAGGCGCTGCTCTATGTACAACCAAATAAGCTTTATGTACAATTAAAAGCCTTTTTATTAAGCAAACCATTCATGATCTCCTAATCCTTTTAATCATTCTTTCATATTAGCTTTCTATAAGCCCCATTTTGACTAATTTTTACACAGTTGTACATGAAGCGCCCAACCTTGAGGCTTTTTTAGACTTCCTTGAGTTCCTCACGCCTCCTGATGCGCTTTTTAAAACCAACACTACCAGTTTCTCTTTTCACCAAATTCTCTCTTTACACCAAATTTTCTGATCAAATTTTAACAGGTTGGAAGAATGACTCTTAGTGGTTTGTTGGCTTTGGGATACAACATTGTTCTTTATTATAAACGGGAATCTAAGCCAATCATTTATGGAGATCTTTCAATGTCTCAAGAGACCATAGACACTCTTTATGAAAATAAATAATTCTCAGGGGTAGAAATAGAAAAGTATGTTCTTATTTCAACATTATTTTGTCCTTAACAATGTTAGCATGTATGTATGATTTATATTCTTTTTCTTAGATGGTTGAATCAGATGCATCAAGACTGGGAATCACAGGCCCTTGGATCATTAAATCATATCTTGAAATGATTCTGGTAACTTTTTTTTATATGTTGTCTATTCTGTTGTTTTTGATTAATCTATAAAGCATAGCATGTTTGGAGTCGCGTATAGAATGAAAGTACTTAGGGTTTAGGCAAGTAAAAGTAGTCATGCGATGTCTATATGCGTTAAATTGTTTAATATTACCATTAAGGTATAACACATCTAGAAAAATGGCCACTTTTTGATCCACAATTTGTTTTGCCTCAGCCACATAATTTGATCCACAATTTGATCTAAATGCGCTTTTGCTTTAGATCTTTATTTTTTGTGTAGATTGAGAGCGACCTATATACAACCATACATTATAGATTATCATTATAGCAATGTTGTTTTTTTTTTAATCTTTTGGTTCACTATTTTATAGAAGAAGGTTTATGTTGGCCTCTTTTGATCAGGCTATTTCAAATGCAGATTTTATCTCACTTCATATGTCACTTACCCCTGCTACTTTAAAGGTGTTTAATGATGCAACCTTTGCAAAGATGAAGAAAGGAGTTCGAATCATCAACGTGGCACCGGGTGGAGTGATCGATGAAGTTGCCTTATTGAGGGACCATGATTCTGGTATTATTGCACAAGGAACATTAGATGTGTGCATGAACTTTACAAGGTGAACTTTCTGCAACTTATGTTAACGCGCTAATGGTGTAGTAAAAGACTATACTAAGACATTTTAAGAAATCGTAAGCATCACTAGAGACGATTGAGTATAGGTAATTTTAAGAAATCATAAAGTCTAACTTATGAGGAAAGAACCTGATGAGGTAATAAACTTAAATAGTTTGTTGATTTGTTTTCCATCTTTGTTATATTGATTTCTGGTAGGGACTTTGTGTTTGCTTCTTTAGGTTGTAATATTTCAAGATGGGACGTATCTGACTTTACGAGAAGTTTTTGAGAACTTGGATTTAACTGGGTAAAACTAATCATCCGAACTTAATGGTTTGTGAATGATAAAATAAGAAGACGACAATATACATTCTTGATAGATGCGTTCCAGTGGAGGAAGTAACTTTATAAAATTTTAACTGGTTCAGATTATTTTAGTTCAGTTTGTGCCAATTTAGAAGTGTTCCAAGTTAGGCCAGCACCACCCTTACATGTCTCCCCCAACATGACCATTGTCACCACCACCGTGGCTGTCATAAAGCACCATCGTTAGCCGAGGATCAAGATCCAAGCCCTGAAACGGTCAATTGTGATGGTAAGAAATTGTGGCTTTTTTCTGAGTTAAAAATAATTTTAGTTTGTTCCAAGTTTTGAACATTATGGCTACTTAATTTTCTTATACCTTGTTTTTGGTGACATATAGGTATGGGTTAGTTTAAAAGAAACAATTGGTTTAATTGCTTTAATGAATGCACCTTTGATAGCTTTGTGCCCATCTACCCGACTTAGTAACCTAGACGCGCGACAATCCATTTTCGGATTATGTTTGTAGTGTGACAAAATTTGTAATTTTATCTTTGCCTTATTGATAAGTAATAAATAAGTATTAGTATTCTATTTGTAGATTAGGATTGGTAATGTGGTATTACTAATCAAAGGACTATAGATTGGTTTTTTTCTATTTGTTTCAGGTTCGGTTAAGAAACTGAGGAAGAACTTTTTTCTGATACTGATGCATTATTATCATTTGGTAGAAAATTAGAAAATGGAACAACATATTTTTCTTTTTAAAGGTTAACTCTCATTAAAAGGTTGTATTTTATTTGCAGGAATTTGGTCATCAAGTTAGGTTAGCAACATATGCAAATTTTCGCTCTTTTGTAGAATTGGCTTGTGTAGATTTCTACCGTTTGGGCGGTGATCCGTGTATCTTGGCTGGATGTAAGAGGTCTTTTACCTAAAATTAGTTGTCCAAAATGGCGGATAGGGGTTATGGGTTATGGTATGTTTACAAAATGGGTCGGGTCATATAGTTTGGTTACATAGAACATGATGGGTCAGGGTGAAGAATGTGCGAAGTTGGTTTTTGTGTGGCTAACCACAATATTAATTGTGGCGGACTTAAATCGTTTTTTTTTTTTTTTTTTTTGTTATTTAGGTATTGGTTTAATGCCACCACACTCTTGGGTCATGCTATACCTCATAGTATGAGCAGCATTTACAGCATTTACTGGTCAGAGTTAGGCTTCCTCTTGGTGATCCATCAATGAAGGTTCGAGCTGCTTATGATGTACACCATTCTTGGTGAAGATGAGGTTACTTTTTTATATCATCTTTATAGTATAGTTTTGTAACCACATTTAATACATTAAGTTTTTCATAAATCCAAAAACGCAAAGACAAAAACAAGGACTTTATTTAACAATTTTGACTAGGAGTAAAACTTACAACATGAATATAGGTTTTAGTGGGTAATTTATCCTGCATCTTTATTATACAAATCACTAAGTAACCTTTTTTTATTATATGGTAATGGTGCGTGTTTTCATCATGATAAGAAATAGGATGAGGGTTTTTTGTGCAGGGAGAAGCGGGTTTTATTCTAGCAAATCAGATTATTAAAAGAGCATTGTGTACTCCAGGGGCCACCATTGACAAGCCAGGTATATGTATACACAAATATGTATATCGTATGTATATCACACACACACACTTCTCAAACATATTCCACTTTGATGCAATAAGCCAAATACTAAAATGTTTTATTGATAAAACTGCAAGATATGCGAAAGCAACGGAAGACGGGCCACATCATCGTTGTTGGGTCTTCAATGGGAATTGTGGAAGCACAGGTTAAATCATTTCTCAAAGAATAAAGTTCAAAAGAGACTCAAGGTTTGTTTTCTAAAAACATGTGATAGAACTGATTACCTAAATGTACATGTGACCCTTTAAGTTTATGGGTATAGGAATTTGCATCTAAGTTTTACTGGCATGTATAATGTTTTAACTATTAAACATGTTGTAATTTATTATCTATAAGGTTCTTTATTTTACATATTTTAAAATTTGTTTGGGAGTATTGATATGGGCCCGAAGGATACCAGCCCGCTTAATGACAGACTTAGTGTGCACTTAATGTAAGAACTCAATCCCATGTTTGTTAGTTTATTTTGATGTTCGTAATTTCATTTAGTATACATTATCCCAACATCCCACATAGGAGTTTTCATGCATCTTTAATCTCTTTATACTGTATTTTGTTTTGTTTGAAAACGAGGAAGATTGCAGCGAAGTTTTGTGCTTTCGTCTCTATATTTACTTGAATTCGGCTCTATAAGATGTCAAAGTTTATAATAAATTATAATAAACAAAAATGTATTCCTACCATGTTATGGCACAATCCGTTTAACTTATTGTAGTGCTTATATTTTTTTTTATATTTTTATGTATACAACTGGAATGACTTGTGGATTGTAAGTAGGGTTCTGGTCAACCTTTGCCAAAATCGCCCACCATAGGTATGCTTCCTGGATTTGATTTTGACTGAGTGTTTTATTTTGCTTTTGTGATATTTTTTAACCGATTGTGACCCAAATCGTTTTGACAGTGGTTGTTTTTGTGGTAAAAAATTGTTGGATTTTATTGAATTTTAATGCTTTTAATTTAATATATAGTTGGAAATAAGATGAGAAAAGTTTTACTTTGAGATGTAGAATTGTTGTTTTGACTTCATGATCCTTAACTCAATACAAGTAGTTTAAAGTGCTGGATCTCTGGTTGTTGGGAAGTTGTATTTTGTTTTGTTTTTTATAGTTAATTGGAGATCATGTAAGGTAGATGAATGGTATTTAATATTTATGGGGCATTTTTTTTATATGTCTTACAAATGCACTAAACAGGTCGAAAAGGCCGGCCCGGCAAGTTTATACAAATGGAGGGCTGCCATTGAACCATTGTGATGGTTAATAAATTGACTGGCCACTTTAATCTACCCTATAACTAGCTTCTTACACTACCAAAAAATTAGAATTTTTTGGTAAAACTAAAACTATGACCCCTCGACCCCAATAAAGCTCTGCCCTTGGTTTTGTGGCATGTATATGTATATTTAGATATTGACACTGTTGGTGCAAGTCATATTAGCCAAAAGGCATGAAAAGATCATGAAGGTTTAATTGACAAAAAGTTAATATGTAAAAGAGATGAGCGGATGTACTATTGGGATGTGCTCAACGGTCTCAAAATATTAGGTTTACCAAATCATAGGTTAACGCTTCAACGTTTAGAATTTTTTATGTGTTTAGTTGGTGTTAAGCCACCCGCGAAACTCGCGGGTTCTTAGACTAGTTATTTAATATATAAAATTAAATTTACTTAACCCGTACAATACACGGGGTTCTTAAAAACACAACTTTTTTATTGTTTAATATATAAATTTACATTTATTCAACCCATGTAATAAACGAGATTTTTAAATATATATTATTTTATTACTTGGTATATAAAATTACATTTATTCAACTCGTCTAATAAATGAGATTTTTAAAGATATATTTTTTTTATTTGGTATATAAAATTAAATTTATTCAACCCGTGATTACACGGGATAATAATAAGAATCTATGTTTTGGAATACGATGATGTAGGGTTTTTATGAATTAAAAGTGTACTATGGTCAATTTTTGACCCATTTCCCTTTAATTTACTATTTTTTCTTTTTCTCGTCATTTAGCCCGCTAGAAATAAAACATATCAAAATCAACCAACCAATTCATAAGTTAATGGGGCCAGATTTCCATTTTATCAGTTTATCATCTGACACAAATGAGGTGATAATATGTTCACAGTGCAAGATCGAATGGTTCTGTTATGGTGGTGTTGGTCGTAAAGAGCAATCAAAAGAAAATAGTATTGTAGCAATTGTAGCGGGATACAAAAGCTTGGAAAGGGAAAATAAATTAGTCGGCTTTTTTCTTTTTTTCTGGTATTATAGAAGTAACTAGAGATCAGTTAACCTGTATTTTGTGCTTTTTAGGGTTTAAATTGATGTTTTGCACTACATTTTGGTCATTAGTAATAAACTGCTTATTTGACCCTTAGTTTGAGCATAGAGTTCCTCATCCTTGCATAAAATTGAAACATTGTCATGAATGAGAGTTGTATACACTTGTAGCTTAGAGGGGCTTCTTTTGGTTATACTTATTGGTTATATTATTGTTTTAAGGTTGTATTATTGGTTCTTAAATTGTGATGTTTAATAGGAGTAAACACTAAGAGGGCGTTTGGTTCGCAGGAATTCAATGGAATTTAAGGGAATTGGAATTTGAATTCCATCTCTTAAGATGTTTGTTTCACAGAATTTGATGGAATTGGAATCTCAATTCCAATCTTCATATGTTTGGCTGACAATGGAATTGGAATTAGGCATGTATTTCTTCAAATTCCTTTAACTAAAGGAATTCAAAATCCTTCCTATATGTGAAGGAATTAAAGTAAATTCATTGGAATCTTCGACCGTTTCGACCCACACCGTTTCGACCGATACTGGTTTCGATCCGAACCGTTTCGACGCGAACGGTGTCAACCCGTAACGTTTCGACGCCAACGGTTTCGACCCGTACCATTTCGACGCGAACCATTTCGACGCGTACCGTTTCGACGCGTACCGTTTCGACCCATACCGTTTCGACATGTACCGTTTCGACCCAAACCGTTTCAATCGAACCATTTC
Organism: Helianthus annuus; assembly: GCF_002127325.2. NCBI lineage: Eukaryota > Viridiplantae > Streptophyta > Magnoliopsida > Asterales > Asteraceae > Helianthus > Helianthus annuus. Next base: position 164,905,427 of record NC_035445.2, on the reverse strand, counting down.
GACGCAAACCATTTCGATCCGAACCGTTTCGACCCGTACCATTTCGACAAGTACCGTTTCAAATCGAACCGCCTCGACCCGAACTGGTGGTTGTGGGTGCCGAGGTGATGGATTTCAGTTCATTTGACAACCAAACACAACAAAAATGGAATTGAGATTCCAATTCCAACAATTTCTAATTCCAATTGGAATGTTTAAATTCCAAATCCAATTCCTTCAAATTCTAATTCCTAAACAAATTCCAATTCCAATTCCAAATCATTCCGCGAACCAAACGCCCCCTAAACAACTCTGATGTGGGTTATTGTAGGCAGCATCTTGCTGAGCTACAATTGTAATAAATTAGTTGTTTTTACTTGAAAAATCAATTCCATATTTCAATTCACGTGGGTTTAGTCTCGCTATTTCAAACGATGTGATTTTGGTTTTCTAAACATTGACATAACCGTCCACCGGACGGGTATTAAACTAGTTTAGATTGGTGACAACCCGTTAGTTTTCTGTTAAATGAAATTTAAAAAAAAATAAATAAATAAAAGTCAGATTGAGATTTAATGGTTTTTCTTCGTAGGTCTTTCACACTACCACAAATTCACATATATCAATTGAGGGTTAGATCAATACTGTTATCATCTAATGGCTAGGGTCTAGGGCTCCTAAAAACAGGGCCTCAATTTTTAGTTTTTTTAAAAAGATATATATGTCTTGGGCTACAATGCATCTTAGTTTGGATTTGGACTGGAGTAGAGAAGCAACGGACCTTGATGTTACTTTTTGTTCTATGCTATGTTGTAAAATTCACTTAATTGTTACCAATTGACTAGTTCAGTGATTATCTTTGATTCTTTAGTCCAATCACAGAATAACTGAATAAATTTAAATAAAAAAATTTCTTAAAAGGGCCCCGACTTTTTTATTCGTTTGGGGCCTTAAAAACGTTTGACTGACTCCGATAATTGGCTAAATGGCTAATTGTGTTACTCATCTCATACTTTGAACATATTTTCTTTCAACGATTCATACTAACTGAAAGTTTACTTTGTTAGTTTTTACTGATGTTGATTGCCACATAAGCAGTACATGTCATCAAAAATTTGTAGCATTAGCAATCTATATTATCTAAATTTTGACTTATTTACCACATAAATAGTCACATGCCAATATGGGGCTAGCCCATATGGTAGAGACCTATGTCTCTAATGCTGTGTTCCAGAGATCCACTTAACAGGGGGAGGGGAGGGAAAATGGGTTTTTTTTTGCCTGATAATAGTCTTTCCAATTTGGAAAGACATGGAGGGGAGGGGAGGGATGGGGAGGGATTTTTAACTCGGGAACACACCCTTAGAGAAGAGATCCTAGGTTCAAGCCTAGGCAAGGGTGTAATTTAGATTTATTGGTGTAATTTATAGTGGGAGTAAGATTTGCCATTAAAAAAGTAATTCACATCATCAAAACTTTGACTTTTTTGCCATATAAGCGGTCCATAACATCAAAACTTTTATTTTTTCCATACAAGTGGTCACGTTATGAAAAAAATAACTAAGTTAACTTTTAGTTAGTAAGAGATCGCTAAATGAAGATATATTCAAAGTTGAGACTGTCTGTAAACATTTTCTGAGTTGAGATTAATCCCGACCAATAAGTTAAAGTTGGAATTAGTGAATCCAATTTCCCTTTTTAAGTGATCCTAACATTTATCTACCAAAACTAGCGATTGTGAAAACAGGTTATTGCGAAAACTGGCTATGTATGCGAAAACTACTATTGTGGATATTACGAAAACTAGCGATGTATGCAAAAACCATTATTGCGAAAGTTCAGAAAGAAAAAGATAATATTTGTGAAATGGATTAGGGTTTGTACAAAAGTATTTATATTATCTAGGAATTTACATAAACTACCCTAGACTATAATCATTTACTTTGTGGACTAAAAATATTTTCTAACAATCACTCTTGTTTACTTAAAACATTAAAGGATAATGCCCTGATTGGGTAGGGTAGGGGTTCTAAATGGGCCGTGTTCGTGAGTTGGCGGGTTTAACCTGATCCGAACCCGAAAATTTTAGACGAACTCGAACCCAACACGAACCCGAAAATTGTGTCATACATATGAAGCTGACCCGAATATTCGCATGCTGACCCGAAACTGACCCGAATATTTGCATGTTGACCCGAACCCGACCCGGCCCGATCAACCTCATTTTTTTTCCAGCAAATAAATATATTAAAATTAACATCTACTATACAAAAACACAAACTTATATAATAAAATTACATCAAAATCATAAAATCTTATGTCTATTTCTATTTTTAAGTTATAAGTATAACATAAAATACACACCCGATTTAATTTATAACATAAAACATATTGTAAAAAAAATATAATATAATAGAAATGGGTTAAACAAATCAACCCTCCGATCAAACACCTTTTTCGTGTGTTTTATCCAAATTCTAACGAGTTCTATTAACGTAACCATCTTTTAAAGTTAAAATAGAAATGGATGTTAGGTTTTCTAGTTTAAATGTAATTGTTTGATAAACATTTATGTTTTTTCTTTTAATTTGTATCTTAGAGTAGTAATACTTAAAAGAAAAGCAAGTTAACCGGTTTTTTTTTTTTTTTTTTTTTTGCCAATCCGTATATATAGGAGTCTATTTTTTGTTTGTGTTTGAAACAATATTCGAGTTCGTATCATGCTAAGGTTCATGCTAGGTTCAACATATCAATACACTAACACGACTCGTTTAATAGCATTCATAGTCTATGCCAATCAGGTTATTAATTATTAAAGTATTAAAAATGTATCAAATCCAAGTACGCAAACACCTATTTGATTTCATCAAACTTCCACACCAAAAACAGTCGATCCATATATGTTCCTTTCAATTAACATGTGTTTATCTTTTAATGATGTTCACACATGAGTACATGACTAACCCACAATAAACGATATTTGATCTCTTGAAGTAAGCAACAACATTTCAATCGCATAAAAAAGCAAAAAAAGCACAACAACAACAATAAAAATAACTAAGTTTCGTAACTGTAACACCCCCAAAATTCCACCTGCGAAAACCCCGCGAGGCGTGTTACGCATCAGAGTTCGAGCCACCAATCACATTGAACCAATGATAGATATTAAATACATCATGACCTTAACTACTAATATAAATTATCAACATGTTATCAATTCTCAAAAGTTGTGTAGCGGAAGCATGTATTAATTCGCTTAGTAATAGTTCATGATAACATTCAAAATCAATGTAACGTTTATAAGTCACCCAAGAGTCTCGATCCATGACCACTCCAGCACTCCCAGATAGCAAGTCCATGTTCCAAGCGTTAACGACCTACAGGCATGCAAACAAGTGTGTCAGACTACGCTGGTGAGTTCAAAGTGTTGCTTACGTGTTGTGTTACCAGATATATGTTAATGCGATTCAATGTTGTGTTACGATGTTGCTCAAGTTAGTTACCCTAGGGACTACACCCTTACGTAACCGAGGAGTGTGCCTCTTAGCAACCCACTATGTTGTCCAGTTAGTTACCCTAGGGGAACCGCCCTTACGTAACCGAGGAGTGTGCCTCTAAACAACCATAGTGAAACCCAGATAATTAGTACCTATAGCGCTATCAACTAATCACCCCCATTGCCCTCCAGGCAATAATCAAAACCGATTAAGTTATTTACCCAATGTTTCCCTTCCAAATGTTTACCAGTTGTCCCAAACCACCGGGACGCATGCTTGAGAAAAGTGCAGTGAACTCACCTTGGTTTGCTCGGTATGATAAACTATATGCTCGCAAATAATCAATCAAAGCCTAAAGTATGCATGTATACATAGTCAGTTCAGGTTGATAAAGTTTCACATACAATCGGAATCACAAAGTGTACGGGATAATTAATATCAATTAACACGTAAACAGTTATTCAAGTTCACCAACTTATGCTTCACGAAATTTGGTTCTCGATCCAATCTAACCTGAATTATAAATTTACATTCATGCTAGCCTAACTGAGTTAACAGAGTTAATATGCTTGACCGAGTTAACCCACACAACATACATAACAGAATTTGCATGCATAACATAGTAACATAACTTGGGTAACATTCTTAAGGTAGTTGACGTGTTCATCAGCGTTAACAAACTTAACAGAACTTATGACTTAACATAGTTAATAAACTGACATGGTTACTAAACTAACAGGGCTACTGAATTAACAAACTAACCGATTTATCAACTAACAGAGTTAATCAAGTAAATAACTTAACTGAATCACATACTTAATAGAGTTAGTAACTATCAGTACACAAAGTGACAACATCGCCTAAGTGGCGACCACCCTTTGGACCGAAATCCCTACTAGCCAATCAATAAAATTTATCAACCCATGCACATACAATATCTTACTGACACTTTTCATTTAATGGCCATATGCTCTTGTTTAGATCATGTAGTCATGAAACTTCATTCCCATAGGCCCTCACAACCGATTACCAACCCAAGCACCCATCCCTACGGCTACAACTCATGACCCACCTTTTCAACACTTAATTACTAGTGACAACCAAACCTCCCCCCCCCATTGGACCTTCAAGCGGTCCAATAGATGATCAACCATCACCAAAGTCACATGCCTTTTATATGTTTCTTTGAACACAATTACCGACACTCATAAACAATCATATTTATCACTTTTGATGTAAACAAACATGCTATTTTGATTGGACCAACACATAACCAAGGTGGGCGGCACTACCTTTATGTGCACACACAATATACTAAAGCAACTTTGGCGGCACACATCAATCTCCTATTGGTTGCATGGGCCGCCCCTTACCTTATATCCATTACATGCTGACAACCGGATCATACTTTGATATATATACTTGGCCTTATTATATTACCCATACACTAGCCGCCCAAAGTTCACTTCGGTCCAATAGGGTTCCAACACAACCGCGAACATACACACTCATCATATAACTGGACTAAATCCAACAGTATGTTTCATACGATGTCTATTATAACCCTAATATTATAATCTTAATACCATGCACATCATGTAACAACTTATCAACACAACTTGAATAACGTAATTTACTCACCGGTACTTGATAGATCAGAATGTAGCTCGAACAAAAGAGAGGGTCTCCTATGGTCTGATACGAATCAATAAGAAGAGAGGGGGGTTTCCTGCTGAGTTCGCACGATCAAAGGAGAGGGGAATCTTCTATGCGTGTGAGGATTTGAGAGAGAGATATATGGAGGAGAGTTTGTTATCAGATTTGACTCTGATTATAATACGTATGCCATATCCCAAACGGATTAGGATGTTGGGCCAGTGATTAAATGGGCTCCTTTAATAAATAAATGGTTAGTTATAACTATATGGGCTGACCGAATGATGGCTTAGAGAGGATGTTGGGCCGATTATAAGAGTTTGGACAGACAATGAATGAAAGGGTTGGGCCGGTTATATGAATTGGACTGATGGGTCGGTTATAACAATAAATATGTAGTATGGATAAGGTAGCCTCGTCTATTCTATTCAACGATACATGCACCAATCATCTACACCATTAGACATACAGTTGTTGCGCGTCGTGTTACCAAATATTCCCTTCATGTTACTATCACTATGATACGGTTATGTAGTTAATCAGTTGATACGTACCAATGAAATCCATGCAACCCACATTCATTATATCATGTTTTATTTATTAGTTATAGTCACTAATTAGTATTCCACGTTCCCATGAATGTAGTGGTAGCTAATTATGAAGTGCATAAACGGTCAGAAATGCATAGACGGCTTCGCGAGCGATTTGCATAATACTAACATGAACGTTCGGGTTGTCACAGTAACACACACGTAACAATACAACGAGGGGAACAAATGAAGGAAGATTAACCAATTTTAGGAACCTCTTTAACAATGTGGTTATCATCAACAAAAACCCTAACCCTGTCACACCGGATATCAGTTGTCACAAAACTCCCTTCCTCCACCACGATTGCATCCACCTTATGATTTTCGCTCTCGATTATAGCGGCTGCTGCTTGACCACTCGCCCCAACTAGCTCGGGCCATGATTTCTTGCCCTTAACTATAGTTCAAAAAAATCACAAAAATTTGCTCAACATAAAGTGTCTAGCAACCTCAAAATAAAATGTAAATCTTACCATTTTTGCATCTGCTAGCCATTTTTCTCCCCTTTGAATTGCTTTTGAATTGCTCTAAACTTTGATGTGAACTAGAAAATTGTGGTTCAATATTTATAGGCGAAGATGGTCAAGTGCTTCTTCATGATATGATTTTTTTTTTTTTTTTTTTTTTTTTTATGTTAGTTGTCATCTTTACTAGCTTTTTTTTAATTGTCAAGACTTAACACTTGTCGTTCTTTTTACTCATCAAGACATTATTATATATAAAAATATAAAATCTTATTGGTTTGATAAGAGGGACAATAATATATAGCTTTTGGTATGTAACTGGTCAAATACCATACTCGGCACTTAAAGTAGGAATAATAATCCCTCTCTCCTTTTTTATTACAAAATGTATAAAATAATCTCTTACATGATGATACAAGCTGATCCGAGAGTTATCACACTGATATTCGGACCAAACAAAGTGCTAGAAAATTGACCATCTTCTGGTTAATTGTCAATTATCTAAAATTATTTGGTGTAACACCATGATGTGGATCAGGTCTCAAAACCATCCGGCGCCTCACAACCTTCTAAGTGCATTCAGTTTGGGTGATTCCTTGGGTTCCAATCCGACTATCAAAAGATGCATCTCGGTTATTTCAATGACGGTAGCCTGGGTGCTTTGGAGAAAAAGGAACGACAAAGTCTTTAATCAAAAGCAGGCACAAATCCATAACATCATCGAAGACATCAAGTCACTATCATTTCTTTGGATTAAAAATAGGTCTAAACTTCAGGGTGTAACGTGGGAGAATTGGTGCGAGTTCAAAGTCTGCGGTTAGTTTGTAATATTGGGGGTTGTCTGTTCGATCATTGTACATCGCCCTTAGCATCTTGTTAAGGGTTTTTGGTTCTTTGTTTTCAATATATCATCCCATTTTGCCGTCCAAAAAAAATAGGCTATAACCTTCGGTACATTCATATTTATTGAGCTCATTAGCGAAGGACAGAAATGGCTAATCAACGATCAGATCATTGACAAGGAGCCAACCATTGGGCTAGAATTTCATCGTTTGAAGCCTTGATTTCGAACATACCAGTTTTCCCATAACTGTAGCAATGGCGGACCCATGAATTATTTGTTGGGGGTGCGGATGAGGAGTTCAACCATATTTCAAGAGGTGCGGTCGGGTTTTTTGCCTATAATATACACTAATTTTTTTTTCAAAAGTTGTGCCCGCCCACCCACCAAAACACTTGGGTCTGCCCCTGGTAGCATGTCTGAATTATTTTCTTTTAATTGTAAAAACTAATTAATATTCGTCATTTAATTTGAATAATTTGCGTATTTATTTAAATATATATATATATATATTGAAATGATCCTTACCCTATATATAGTTGGGTTCTTTTGGTCCAATGCAACGATTGAAAACCTTCCAGTAAGTTTTTTCGATCTATAATCTAATCCATGTATGTTTTTTCGTATAGAGATGGGTACAAACCTGAGGGTATATGATTAACCCATGTTTGTATAAACCCTAAGTCTCAAAATCGATCATCAAACCATACTTCTTTGCTTCAATAATTTACGATTTCAGAGTGTTGTGATGAAATCCTTCTTCTCTGATTGAATCATGTAGTTGTATTCCATTGCTGGATTTGCTGCTAATAATTAAAACCTAATTTCGTTATCTATTAGGGAAGTTATGGTAAACAGCTTATTCATATTTGTAATTTAGGGTTTTCACAATTTTATTGAATTTAAGTTGCTTGACCACACTTATGTTACACTATTTATTAGTTGGCTTCTTCGGATTGATTGAGACTGAAATTAATAAAAAACTAAAATGTGGATTTTGGTAGAAATTTCCTTAGCTTATATACAAGCATCATTTTAATGAATTCATTTTTGAATCAGAAGATGCTTGATAGTGTACTGTTGTCATCTCAACTACTAAAGGTGTGTTTCGATGTGTATTTTGAAAGTGACTATGTGATTATTGTAATTTGAGTCACAGTAGTTGGTTTCTGATGTTTTGACAAAGAGATTATGCTAATGACTGTTTCACCGTTTTGGGGACGAATGATTAGTTTTTTAATGTAATTTAACAATATATTTACTGGTTAGCTTTTATATGTCCATTGATACAATGTTTAATGTTTTAATGATTTTTTGTTGACAGTGTTCATGTCAGATATAAAATATTCCTCTCTGCTATAGAATACCTGCCATTTTTTCCCGGGGATCTTGTAGATAGCGGTTTCGAAAAGGGAAGCTTTGAAGAAATTATTGAGAGGTTCTTAATTATCATTTTTAAATACCTTAAACCCATTCTATTGCTGGTCTTAATTTTGTGTTTCCCACTACTTCAACAGGGTTTTATCAAGATCACGAGAAGTCAAAGTTGGAAAAGCTGACGTGTCATCTGACGTGCCAGAGCAATGCCGGTTGCAGAGTCTTGAAAAAGCTATGGTCATTCAGTTTTTTTGCTTTACACCTCCCTCCACCATTAATGATGCTACCAGAGTTGGCTCAAAACTGCTGAACCGAGAATTGATGCACAGGTAACTAATTTTTTTGTAGTTCTGTTTTCTACTTAATTTAAGCTTCATGAATGTATTACGTGTGGCATTATTTTATAGTTGTTGTATTTTTTTTCAGCAATGTACTGTTCCGGGAATTTGGTTTAATTTCTATGTGGAGAGTTCCAACAATGCCAATTGGGACCCATACGCTGCTTAGTTTACTTGCTGAGCCTTTGAAACATCCATCAGAAACTTCGATTTCCACCGAGGATCGTGAAACTTCTGATAGTTTGAGAGAGTTTCGTGACTGGGTATGCTTTTAAACAAACACTGGTTTATATATCGACTTTTCATGTTCTATTTAATCTCTCTCTCTCTCTCTCTCTATATATATATATATATACATATTTATGTATATATTTACTTATATATATTTTATTTATTTTACTTATTAGTTGGTACACCATACATAATTTAATAGAAAATGAAAACGTATTATATTTTATAATATGAAAAATAAAAAAATAAAGATTAAGAAAACATCAAATACGATCATAATTAGAAGTAGACTTTTTTCTAAGCAATTAATGTAACATAATATTCTATTTATTGAAGGAATTCATATATGATAAAAACTATAAACAGAATGAACAGTACAATTACTATTCAATTAATATTATCATAGATTTATTATTATTAAATTCATATTACAATAATATTATTATTAAATTCATATTACAATTAGATTATTAAATTAATATTAGAATTAGATTAGAATTATTTAAAATTCATATATGATTAAGAGATGAGCAAATGGTATTGGGTATACGTACCGGTCTCAAATTTACCAAACCGGTGTATTTTTGGTACCGCTTCCGCATAGGTATTCACCGGTTTTTACCCTCAAATACCGGTGTCGCACCAATACCGACCTGTACCGAATCGTGCCATACTAGGTATATTCGGTACCGGTGCCCACTTTTGGGGATTTCGGTACCAGTATTTGCGGTACCGGTTGGTAACGAGCTCATCAAATCCTGTAGCAACGCAGCAATGCAAGTAGCAAATGGTATTGGGTATAGGTACCGGTCTCAAATTTACCAAATCGGTGTATTTTTTGTACCGGTTCCGCACAGGTATTCACCGGTTTTTACCCTCAAATACCGGTGCCGTACCAATACCGACCTGTACCGAACCGTGTCAAACTAGGTATATTCGGTACCGGTACCCACTTTTGGGGATTTCGGTACCAGGATTTTCGGTACCGGTTGGTAACGAGCTCATCAGATCCTGTAGCAACGCAGCAATGCAAGTAATTGCACCGTTTAGATTACTTTTCATACACACAGTAAGTAAACTGTATTTCGTTTGAATGAGGTTTTATATACACAACAACTTATTTTGCTTTCTTTTTTGTCTTTTTCTGTAATGAATGAATTATAGCATGTAAAATTAACTTGAATATTTAGAATATTGATGAGCAAATCGTATCAAATCCTGTAAACGAACCGGTATCGTATCGGTACCAAATTTACTATACCAAATCATTTTCGGTACCAATTTGGTACCCACCTTTTGGCGTTTTCAGAATCGTTACTTTCGGTTCGACACCGGTCTAGCACCATACCTGTATTTATTGATTTTTACCTTCAAATACCATACCGTATTGTACCGAGCATTTTCGATGCCGGTACTTAATTTCGATGATTTTCTGGATCGGTACTTTCACTGCCGTTACCGGTACCGAGCTCATCCATATTTTAACGTGTTAGCACCGTAATAACTGAACTGAAAACAACCGAATTTCCAACGTGTAGGGCGTGTGAGTCCTATTATTATATATTAGGTTATTTAAAATCGTTTTTTTTATGACGGAGTGACTATCCTTACCATGTCATTTTATTTATGTTTTGATATTCGGTATCTGTTTGCCGTTACTGACATGCCTTTTGTAGTCATTGGGTCCCGCCGCAACGCGCGGGCGGCAAATATAACTAGTTAGAAAAAAAAAACAATCCTCTTCAATGGAACGAATATCGATAAAAAGGAATCACATTCGTTTTAAAATCATCTATTTCATTCCTGCATGGTTAACAAACACATAATTCTTAGTAACTGTTTTTAGTGTTTTTAAAGGGTAAGTAGGGAACATTATCCTCTGAGATAATTCATAGTAAAAACATTTTTTTCCTTCTTCATGTTGTAAAGTAACTGATTTTATATTTATTTGCTGTTGGAATGAATTCATATAATATTTTTAGTGTTTTTAAAGGTTAAGTATAATATTATATTATTTTGTACTTTTATAAGGGTATATATGAACTCAGTTCTATATATTATGCATGAGTTCTGGACTATCTTCAAGGTTGAGAGAACGAATTAGTCAAAGAGGACGTTATAACCATAACATGAGAATAATCAATTAGTTTTTCTTAAACCATTTAATTTTCTACCCTAATGCCACTCAGTTTTAATCAGACTCGCAATTTGCTGAGCTTGGAATATATAATCGCTTATTTGAATTGTTCTCTCAGTTGCTGCCACACTCCATTGAGTAATGAATGATATGCTGCAACAATTATGGGATGGTCTTACCATGGTCTATTGGGTTATCCTGTACTTTTTTTTGGCAAAGCTGTGAACTTTGGGGATGGTTTTGTGGAGGTATGTTCTAGATTATATTAATATGAAGTGTTAGAATGTGATTTGGGTCTTGTGTACTTAGTGGCCAGGTGCCAGTAGAACTATTTCATAAATTATCGTACTTTCTCAGACATTTTAAAAGAAAATATGATATTTGTAGGTGTAGGTTGCTACTAAAACATTCGGCGAAACGAGAATGAATTTAACTTCTCAGAAACTCTTTTAACTTCTAGATATTCGCTGCATTCCAAGCTTGTGCTTCCCTTATCTGCTCATTTGATTGTTTTTAGGAGTTAAACTCGGGGCACCAAAGCTTTGCTCGATTGCATAGTGGGTTCTTTGGGTTACCTCACATGTTCTCTATTGTTCAGCTTCTGGGTACTAGATCACTTCCATGGCTTATTCAAGCATTACTGATCATATTTCAACTAAGGTATCTGCATAATTGTATTTGAAACAATGATTAAGTTATAATGTGAACATGGACTAATTGTTTGTTGACTGATTCAGATAACAACCCTTGAACCAATGATAACTGGATTGCAACAAGCACTGCCGAAGTCTATCTGTTTACTCCCATTTGATTGCGGTGTAACAGGTGTATAAACGTTACAATGCTTTTAATATGATATAAAAAATATTTATAAGTTTTTATAGTGGGACCCAGCTGAAGTATTCTTTGTTTAGGGTGTGTAAGGCTTGTGAAAGAGCTTCTTAAGTTGCAATTCAAAGCAGAACTTAAAACAGAGATTTTACATGGGATTAAGGAAGTGGGAAGTGCTTTATATTGGATGGGGTCACCACCTACCCTATTCCATCTATTATTCTCCATCACAGCACGTCGTTTTTCTAATACGATCAACTGATTCTTCTCTAATCTTTCAATTTCTACACCAAACTGTCATATGAGATCTGAAACCCTAACGAATTTTTACATTATTTTGCAGGTGCCGAATAAGTGGGTTACCGCTATATCACAGTTGCCTCCATATCCTAAGGAAATCCTTTTAAAAAAATAATACCAAATTGCCTTGCGATTTCAGTTACAGGTTAGGGTTTCTACTATCACTGACTTCCATCAATTGGTAAATTTGAAATTCTTGATTGTTCGCTCAATCTGAAGTTTTTAAATTACCATGTACTCTCCTAAATATCTTTTTCATTGAAATTGGCAATAGGAAAAAACGATCTCCATGTCTTATTGTCCACTCAAATATGGATTTCTTTTCTTTTTTACTTTGTCCACATTTCATTTTCTAGGTTAAAGTTTCTATATTTCATTAATTTAGTAAATTTGAAATTTTTGATGATTAGTTTTTTTCTTTTTTGATGATTAGCTTTTAGTTTACCATGTTTAGATATGTTTAGACCTGAAACAAAACCTATCATGTGTTGTATAGGATATTTTTTTTTCATCTTACGAGTTTAGTAGACATGGGATTTTAACTTTTAAAATATAATCCAATGTAACATTTTTTTTGTTTAAGCCACATGCTTTAATTTCAAATAAATAAACAATTAACTTAAGGTTTATTTTATTTCTGGATTATCAACAATTCATAGTTTAGACTTTAGCATAAAAGAGGGGATGCCTAGAACACGACAAGTAGGTCAATTATATTAAATAGGTAGGACAATCCTCTTAAACGGATCAATTCTACAAAATGGGTCAAAGAGGTCAGAATTTTTTACAGGGTCAACTTTTAGTAGAGTACATAAAATTTCATTAAATGTATTTAATAGGTCAATTTTATAGAACGGGTCAAAAGATTCTCATAAGTTTTGATAAATAGACGTCCACACTTTTGACATATTTCCATCATTTTAGTCTTATACTGAAAAAGATGGGTTTTGTTTTCTCAAGTAAATCGTTAAATCTACAGGCTTCTTTTACCTTTTTTTTGCTGCATAAAGCTATTTTTAAGTTACAGTTTGGATCACATGTAAAAAACAATTACATGTTAGTGTGTTACAATCAGTTCCTCCTATTTTAGCTTATGGATTTTGGTGTAATGCTCTAAGTGTCGTTTTATCTAGGTTTCTAATCTTAGAAAGAGCCTAAACTTAGTAAACTCAGTAGTTTTGGTATAATGCTTTAAGCGTCTTTTTATCTAGGTTTCTTATCTTAGGAAGAGACTAAACTCAGTAAATTCAGAAGTGGAGCAGGCACCTTCTACATGTTGAATGTTAGTTGTTATATCATGGTTTATACTAGAATGATGTTTCATGTTTGTCACTGAATTGGTTTCTCAATAATTTGGTTTCTTGCTGTTATTTATTTAATATCAGGAGTCTCATATGTTTATGTCATGTGGTATGGTCTTTTATGGGGGTCTATGAGGTATGGACTTTAGTCTAATAAAAACCACCATTTATTTCCATCATGAAGCTAATTCTTCTCTTGTATTTATAAATTTGTGGTGGACTTTCACCCGTGCATGATGTTTTAACTTCTAATTCAAAATATGTGATGTATGTGGGATTTGTAAATAATATTAGGGTTCTGCGGTAGACAGTGGATGTATAAGGCTTACTTCTTTATAATTTTGGTTTACATTGACCTGTAGTTTAGTGTAGAAATAGAATTAATGATTTGTATACCTTAAAATCAACCTGTAAAAGTAAGCTCTCTTATTTTTGGGTTTTTAATTTTATACTTGATTACAATATTATAGGCTTGGGTACAAAGTTTTTTATATTAAAAGAAGTTTACAACACAATATGCGCTAAAGCCAAGTTAGTGTTACACTTGATGCAATATTTAGCTCACAGGTATGGTTTGATTTTAATTTTAAATAGAAATGAATCAGTGTATGTTGAAAAATTTTATTAATGTAATTTAAATTTTCCTACTCAGGTGATAACCTAGTGGAAGTATATATACCTTGTTGGACTTGTTCACATACTGAGGCCATCTCCTTTGTGATTTAGATATGTGTATCTATGGGTTTTATGACTTAATTATTTGGTTCCGAAGTGAACGTAGAAGAGTTATTTATAGGGAAAGTTTTCTTTTGACTCTTTATTTAATTAGTTATTATTTATTTTGATGCTAGATAGATAGGAGTGATGACTTGGAACTAGTTCAGATTGCCTAACTTTTTCTTAGTTTTTAAAATTAAAATAACTAGTTGCCATGCATACGGTTGCTCAACACGCCTTATATATTTGACTATCAATATCAATCTATATTGTGTAGTTCTTGTTATTTGTTAATGTCATAGTCAAAGATGTCAAGTGGCCGAATTGGTTAAGCATGTATGGGTTTTTTAACGTAGAACGGAAGAAAAAAAACCGCGTTATTTGAAAAAAAAAAAAAAAAAATAGTTATATATATTAGATTAAACTGCCAAAATGGACCCTGAGGTTTAGTCACTTTTCTCACTTTAATCTAAAACTCAAATCTTTTGAATCTGAGTCCCTGTGGTTTCAATTTTGTTGTCATTTCCATCCAAAATCAAAATCTGGCCAGATTTTTCAGTTAACATCCAGCTTTTTGTCTTTTTTCTCCATTTTAATGAAGGGTATAATGGTCAGATTTTTTGAATTTGTTATAATAAAACGTTAAAAGACTATGTTGCCCTTCATTAAAAGAGAGGAAAAAGACAATAAATTTGGATGTTAACCGAAAATCTGACCAAATTTTGATTTTGGATAAAAATTGCAATAAAATTGAAAGCACGGGAATCCAAATTCAAAATGTTTGAGTTTTGGACTAAAGTGCCAAAAATGACCAAATCTCAGAGACCATTTTGACAGTTTACTCTATATATTATTGAATTATTTTTTGTGTTAAAGGTGGTTTTATAAAATTTAGATTGGTGACAACCCGTTAGTTTTCTATTAAATGAAATTTAAAAAAAAAAAAAAAAAGTCAGATTGAGATTTAATGGTTTTTCTTCGTAGGTCTTTCACACTACCACAAATTCACATATATCAATTGAGGGTTAGATCAATACTGTTATTATCTAATGGCTAGGGTCTAGGGCTCCTAAAAACAGGGCCTCAATTTTTAGTTTTTTTAAAAAGATACTAGCCTATATCCCGTGTGACACACGGGTTTAAAAAATAAAATTAATAACTTATTATTTAATATGATCTTTTATATCTTAACAATCAAAATAACATCTAAGAGCATTGACATTCGTGTCTTTATCTTCATTTAGATAATTTAATATAAAATTTATTTTTCTCTAAATTATCTTTAGTTTTAAATAACGTATCACGTCCATCTCTATATCTATATTTTGATCTAACTGACAAACACTAATTTTATTATTTATTTTTCTTTCCTACAGACTCACAATCTAAAATATAGTTTATTTTATTTTTCTTCGTTTTAACCGTACACTCTCATCACACTTAAACTTTTTAACTTTGATTTTTCAAACCATATTGCTAAAGCTTTACGCAACCCTATTTTATGAAGTTGGAATTCAAATTACCAACATAGGGTTTAGTGAAACTCTAGCCATATTATTTGGAAAGTAAAACTAAAAAAACCATATCTATATATATTATTATTAATATATTTATATATATTCGCTTCATGATAATATAATAATTTGGTCCTTTTGATTTGATGATAACTTAGGAATTAGGTGTGTGATAACAATATACCTGATAGTATTGCTTTGCATGATTATATAGTTTCCGCTTCCTTTCGTGTAACCTAGGTTATATCCCCGTGAGCTTCACGGGTTATGAGTTTTGTTAAAAAATTTATATCTATAAAAATCTTTATCTACCCGTGTATAACACGGGTTGAACAATTTAAGTTGTATAAAATATAAAAATCTATTAATATACCTTAAAAACACCTGTTATAGTATGCAATTTGACTTATTACCAACAAAGTGTAACCTTTGATTTATTAAAGAAAAAATACAACCTGCTGTAAAGTGCTAGCAACAATGAATAAAATACAACTTGTGAATAATATTTAAGTACAGTTCCTTTAGATAAAAATTTACCAGTTCTTTTAAAACGACCGTTGTCATCAAAGCATTTCGACGAACCAAATCCTACCATGAGCTTGAACACTTGTTGGTGCTTCCCGACATCACATCCAACTTGCACAGTTTGCTTGATATCCACTGTGGTAACTGAAAAAAGAAGTAACAAAGAGATGAGTTTGGCGACCTTACTTTTACATTTTAAAAAACAATGTAGCAAAATTAAATTGGTCGTAAGCTAAGTAATTTTGATGTCACGGGTTATGAGTTGTGTTAAAAAAACCTATATATTGAAAAAAGAAAACCTATATATATAGAAGTATTTTTTGTATGATTTATAACCTGATATCTCTTCATGCTAAGGCCCATATTTGGCAAACCTTGCCAAGAACGAAAAAAAAAGAAATTGAATTACTTAGGGTAATATGTCGAAACATTGGCAATATGCGCTATAGCGTATGACATCAAATGAACTTTTTAACTTCATGGCTGCTTTGTTATTTTGACCCATTGCTGCTTCACAGCTTGTGTAGCCAACTTAGGAACTTGAGCATGTGGAAGTTCAAGAACATTATCCTCTCCTACAACCATCGTTAATCCCACAATTACAATTGTTTTGTACCAATTAAACATTGCTATCATGAAACACCATTATTTGAGTTCATGAAAAGTAAACAATAATTTGGTCAACCTTAAATTGTATATTTATATGCGTCAGACAATGAGATGCAATGCGAAATAAATAGACCAACAGACCTAAAACTAAGACCCAATTCGAAAATGAAAGTTATTATGGGTCAAACATACCTATACAATAGGATAACCTATAAAGCCTATCTACATAACTTAATATGTTATTAAAAAGGATACCTATATATGATCTCCACTTTTATACAGAAGCAACTTCCATTGAATGAGATTTCTTTTCTTTTGCCATTTGATATAGTCACTCTCAAACATCAAGCTTTATGATAAGGAAGGTGACATCCTTCCTACACACCATGGTTGAACTGTGATATGAAAAGCAATCCCAAAAATTCCCTACATTTTTCCACATACAATATTTCAATAAATTTTTATTGACCTATGAATATAATCAACATACACAAGACATAAAATACTAAACTAAAAACAATTAGATTAATTAAACAAATGGCTTACATGTACCAAATTTCATTTTTCAATGTGGAAATTTGAAATCTTCTTGCGTTTTCATTCCATATCAGAAGGTTGAATTTTCATTGAGGCTTAGTTAATTATCTAATTGCAAGTCAGATCATTTAGCTTCCAAAAGTTGACTTTTGAGTTCAAACAGAACTATTTGTAGGGGTGTTCAGTATTCGATTCAAAATCGAAATTCAACTCAATTCGATTTCGATTATCAAGCTTCTAATTCGATTTTAAAATATTCGAATTCGAGTCAAGTAATCAAATACGAATTCATGATTTTCAATTCGATTTGAGTCGAATTAGAATTATACATATATATCTTTTTATATTTATGCTCGGACTGGGAAGCTCAGGCTTACAACGGTCACAATTTCAGATTGCACTGCATCGGCAATCATGCATTCACCGGTCACAATTTCTGCAAGATTCATCAAAACTTTAAGAACTAATTTATCATAATACCATAAAAAATAAAAAATAAATTATAAATAAAAAACCTCTGCTTTACAATTCCACAGAACCTTTCAAAATACCAAACTTCCAACTTCAATTGATGCTAAATCAAAAATCTTTATCAGGAGAGCACCATGAAAAGAGTCACTTACACCGTTTGACGTCTGCTTTCACGCGGAATGCACCCACCGTCCCAAGAAAATGCTACAATCATCAAGATTCAAGGTCATGTCATATTTAGGTGGAAAATATTGTTATTCGAAAATTCAAATTTTCTATAAATAACACATCAAAAGTTAATACTATTGTTTTTGTAGTTGTAATAATTCATTCATTGAAAAGGGTAAAAAAACACATTACCTCCTAAACAATTCAAACAATAGAAACAAACACTAATAATATAATGTGTCAAAATTAACATTATTATGACTAACCATTTAAAATAGAAACGGAAAAAACAAAAACAAAAACAAAAATATAAAAGCTTTTTTTGCCTAAATAGTTAAATGGGCTAACAGGTCAACCCAAACCCAACCTGTTTTTAATACGGGTCAACCCAAACCATTGTTTTAAAAAACGGTTGAGGCGTGCGCCTCGAGGCGCGCCTCAAGGCGAAACAGCCAAAAAACGATTCTGAGGCGCGCCTCAGGGGTTTTATACTGTATGTGCGCCTCAGAGGGGCTGAGGCGCTAAAAAGGTTGCGCCTCAGGTGCGCCTCATGGGTTTTTCATATTTGTTTTTGATGTTTTTGAGTTTTTTTGTCAATTTCAAGCAATTTATGTCTTTTTTATGTGTATTTTTGATTATTTTGATGAATTTGATGATGACTTTAGTTAGTATTACTATTTTTATAAGATATGTAATATTTATATTTATTTTTTAACTCCGCCTCAGGCTTACGCCTCGGTTCGCCTCGAGGCTTACGCCTCGTGAGGCGAAGGGAAAACGCCTCGAAACTCATTTCCGTTTTTTTAAACCTTGACCCAAACCCAACCCTTTTTTTAAATGGGGCGTGCTTGTCGACCAAAACCTGTTCTTTTTCGTGTTGGGTTCGGGTCGGGTTTCGGGTCGTGTCAAGACCCGTTGGTTGAGGTCACAAAATACAATTTTGTTAACAAACCTGTAAAAAGACCTGTCGGTCCATCGGTTTCACCACCATTGGGGACTATCCGGAATTGACTTTCACTAACTCCGCCCATCACAACGTCATCTAACGCGCCCCATGGCAGGTCTCGGGATGTACTTTCTGGAGAAAAGAGAAAAAAAGACATTACTTATTATCCCCAAAAAACAAATCATAAAGATTACTCTCCTTGACTTTTATGGTCAAAGGTCAAACAACCTTTTTGATAGTTGACAAAAATCACACAGTTTCATAATACCTTCAAATCCAAAGACTAATTTTCCAGCTTTTAATCCAAAATTTTCCTTTAAGGCTTTAATCAGATTTTGCTTTCCGATATATTCCACCAGTTCAGGTGAATCACCCTTAATCTGCTTGCATCAATCAGAAAAATATCAGATCAAATGAATACGAATTTCAAACACTTGTTTGTAAACTTTTAATTCGAAAATCATACCAAAAACAAATGATGAAATTCGGTTTCGGATCCAAACCATATTGAGAGCCCTAAACCGAATAAAAATTAAATCCACATACAATAAATAAGTAAAACAACAAAGGGCCTTCAGACTCACTTCGGTTTCGGATCCCAA